>NW_006431043.1:1455396-1465741 GCF_000325575.1 Pteropus alecto | reverse complement strand
ATAGAATGTATCAACTAGAAAGACACAAGATATCATTCAAACCAATATTCTCCTTTTATATACATAAAATTCAAGGGTAGTGTTATATCTAAATCCTTAAAGTTTTGTAAGAAAACTGTAACATGGCCATTAATTGAAATAAAAATCCTTGATGATTTACAGAATCTACCAGATCTTGTTTGCCTGGGTTCAAATCTCTGATGTACCATCTGTTCCAAATAACTCTAATTTTATTAAATTCATGTCAGGTTGATTTAGTTTAAAACTGAATAATGAGAAACTGAGAGACTCTCTTCAATGATGTAATATAAATATAAGTGAATAATCATGGTCACAGTTGAGAAGCAGCATGTTTCAAATATTATAAGTTAATGTAGATAAAATATTTAGAAATGAACAACAAAAACAAAAATACTGCTTTATGATTAATTACAGACTTACTGGTGTTTTATAAATAAAACTTTGTGCAGTCTGTTTGGAACACAGTAAAATTCAATTACAGTATTGAACTGACACAATTTTAAGTTATAAGAATAGTACATGCTTATTAATAAAAACATAGAAAATAAATCTAAAGAACAGCATAAGATAGCAACATTCCTATCATCCAACCCCATGTTTTTCTGTATGTACCTTTTAAAAAAATATATCGATCCAATTTTGTTTAAAAAAGTAAATATTTAATGCTTAATAATGCCCATTAGACACCATGAAAGATGAAGAAAAACAGTAAATATAATTATTTAAGATGTTTCCAATTGAGTTAAGAGGAAAGACATATGCAAAGAAAAAAGAGAATACCAAAACCTATGATGGCACTTCAAGATATGTTTTACTTATGAAATTTTGTCATAATCCCTTAGAAGAAGTACAATTATAAAGGGAGTCAGTTTCACTCAGGTGGGTCTAAAGCTAGGCTCTGAAGAAACATATAGTGATGGATATCTTATTAGTAAGAGAAAATATGATTAAACAAAGGCACGAAAAAGGAATAAATTTAGGGGTATGTCCTTAAAAAATAAGAAAAGAGTTTTAAGACTCAGCAGGCACAGGACTGAAAGAAAATACTGAGTAAATGATGAAACATAATTCTAGAGTGTCTTAAAGAAAAAAAAATGGTATAATCCAAACAGAGTGATCAGAAGAATAGTCTGGCAACAGAATGCAAAATAGCCTGGAATGGGAAGAGAAAATGAGGCAAGAAACATGTTAAAAATTATTGCAATACATTACACGTAACAGATTGAAGCCTTAGTGAGAGTGAATAAGATATAAAGTTGATAGATACCATAAAGAAAGCAACTTAATAAAATGTCTATAATTTCTATTATCTAATGATAATGTAATAAGATTAAAAGTTTTGAATACTATAAGTGTGATTTTTTTTTTCTTTTTACTGGAGGCTTGTGGGTAGAAAACAAGAAACAGATACAGGTAAGGGAGATGCATATCTCTATATCCTCTTTTTAAGCTTCAGTCAAGAAGAAGTCTGTTTCATAAATTATGACAAGTAATAAGAACAGTTCTGTCTCTATTTTGAAACTAGGAGGAAACTGCTATGTGGAATGACTGTGGAAATACAAGCACTTATAACTCAGCTTAGAAAGCAGACTGACGCGATTAGGCACAGAGATGACTTAGTTTGCCCTCCCAGGCCTTCTTCAGTTTTAATAGGCCAGTCGCTGGGCTCACTGTAAAGAGGGCCTGGTAACATTACAATAGACAAATAGTCTATCTTCGAGAAAGATGGAAGACAAGGCAGACACTATTAGGACTAGGTTGAGAGTGGCTGAATAAGCCAAAGATCTTTAGAAGGCCTTCACTGAGCTCACAAATTCTAAACTATGAATTTTACCAACTGATAATTTCGATCAGCAGATGCTAGCAGAACACCCTACAGATGGATTTTGCCATGACTCCCCCAATAATCAGCATGAGGTGAGGTGGTCCAATTCCTCTCAATGATGCAATATCATGAAAGCCACTTCTCCATACTTCAGATACTATTCTAGAGAAAAGTATAGGAATCTCAAAAAGAAAGCAATCTTCAAATGAGACTGAGTTAAAGCTAAAGGGAGTGATTAAATTACAGGATTAGAGTTTAGATCAGATAAGCTCAAAATTAGTTTACCTCATCCCCACCAGAAGGAGATCAGAAGTTTCTGAAAGTAAAGAACTCTACATTACTCACCTCATTTATGAATCAAGCATCAGTAATTTGAGACTAAAACTGTAACTACCACTTTCCTTTTATAGTTAAGGCTTACTTATATCATAAGCCAATGATGACAAGAGTCTATAGAACAATTTTCTTTTCCTTAACAAGGAGTCAGAGAATCCATGTAAGTGGGAAAAGGTGAGTCCTTGAGCCAGGTAAAGTTCTACCATTTTTTTGCCCATAATACCTACTTTAGTTAACTATCCTGATGCAGGTCACTGGATGGGAGTCATACATTAAAATAGAAATTGGCTGAGGACAGAGAAAAGACTATTAATGAACAGACTCCCACGCTGGTGAGACCCAGCATTTGTATCTTGTAAGACCACACTGAAGACAATGGAAAGACAAGGGAGTGTCCCCTAAGGATAGAACTAGAAAAACTGGTGAAAGTACTTCAGGCAAAAAAAAAAAAATGGCAAAAAGACATAGCTTCACTTTTTTAATGTTCTAGTGACCAAAGAATGTGCCTATAATGCTAGGGTAGCGACAGCATCCTTCCAGCTGTAACAACTAAAATATCCACTTATCCATGGCATTCTTTCCATTTCCAGGATCACGGCCTTATCTGGGTCATCTCTGCTCACCTAAAAGACCATGGGACTTCCTAACCAGGATACTGAGCTCCAGTCTTTCCAATTAGATTATAATAATCTCAACAGCTGGACCGCATTGAGTTTATCGTCTCACCTCTTAGTGTCTAGAAGAGAAAATGACAGTGTGTGGGAGGTGTACCCATAACTAACTCCCTTTCTTCATTCATGACAGATGCTGTTAATTGATTCTATTGTCCATTTCCTCACAAATCTCAGCACCACACTCCATAAGCCTTTATCGATTTGTCAGAGTTGGCACATGTGACAAAAAACCCCGCCATTTCTGGACTGATAAATAGTAGGCCTAAATAAATGTTTACTGAAGTACTACTCAGACTCAGAAATGGAATTGGGGTGGGGGGACATGATACATGAAAAGAATTCTTAAAGACAGGAATCTGATTCGGAAATAGAAGAAATATCCACTCATTTCTAACCTTGGTACCAACCCAAACATACTTCCAATCAAATTACATAGATTTATCTCATCTAAATAAAAGTAGATTCCTAGAACAGAAACTAGCAATTCCAGTGGGGATAATAAACAGAGAGAGCTGAGATGACAAAGCTTATTAGCATCATTTGCTTGTTTTCTGAAGATCATTTGTTTCAGTTTATAAATTCTCAAAAATCAAAAAGAATTACATATTCATTTCAGCAGGGAAGAAGTTCTGCATCCTGCTCCATTTAAAGACATAAAGAGAAGAGACACAGGCAGGAATGTAGTTCAGCAGCTGGAAACAAACTTTTTTAAAAAAGACAAGCAACATCATTTCTCAATTAATGGGATCCTAGTGGTAGTGTCAACCATAGCGTCCCCATGCCAGGACAAGGGATGTGCGTAAGAATCAAACTCAGCATAAGAATCAGATACTCCTTTGAGAATTTGGGGGGAAATGGTTAGAAGAGGTTTATCTTGATTAGAATGTTCTAGAGACACAATTCATCAAACTCTGTTACTGCACTTCCTAGAAATGTTCTTTTCCTGTCCATCCTTGAGACCTGTGATAGACAGCAAACAACTCTGTGACTGACTCAAGACCCTCTTCTTACATATTTTCTTTTAAGGTAGGCAGAGGCCAGCTCTCATTCTTACAACCCAAATACAAACACAAATAACACAAATGGAGAACTCATTTATGATGGAGACTTCAATTGGATTACCTAGTAGGACTTCTCAAGCCCTGAAAAGTTTTAGTATTTCTTTTTGAATCTTCATGCACATCCAATCTGTTCAATACATGGTAATATGATTTTCATTTTTTTAAATTTAAGAAATATAAAGTATATTTTATAGACTAATACTGATTTCTGACTATATCTGATGTAATAGGTAATATTCCCTATAAAATTGTAGGGCTCTGAATTTTTGTGAAATATAGTTAGATATGTAAATAAAGACACAAATAAAAGCTCTGATTAACATCAAGCTATTATTAACTTCATAAGTTAATATTTTAATTTTCTATATTAAAATCATTTATAGTATATTTTCCACTATTTTACAAATTATCAAACACCTATTTTCCAGAGTGTACCAAGTATACAGCAAGAATATTAATAACTCTGAAGTATTCACATACTTTTTCATACTACCAATCACAACCTCATCCCACATTAAAGGTACCAGAAGGGCCAGACTGATGTGACTATTTGCTAACTTTGGCACATGATGTTTCAGGCTCGAGCACGGGGAAACTTAGCATTGGGAGGTGGGAAGCAGGATCCAGGGGAATTACTGCACAAAATAAATTTGGAAGAACTCCAAGGCCATGCAAGACAATTGGTGTCCATCTGTGTCAAGTCCATGTTTAGTATCTTAGCCTCTGTTCAATTTGCAGTGCTGCCAAATTCTCAAGTACAGGAGAGAAATGGTGGAAGATGTTAATTAGGGTGCTGATATTTGCTGCTTCAGAGAAAACTATAAATGCTCTAAGGCTAATATAGTAAAAACAAAATTATGGCTCTAGAATCACAGTGTAGGCCAGACAACAATATACTTAGTCTAGAAGCAACCTATATTATTTTAGTGCTTTTGACGATTAAAAGTAAGATGTCAAAATGAAAAAAAAAAAAAAATTTTTTCATTCTAACAGTGTTTAGGAAACACGAGAATATAAAGAAATGTGTTTTCTACTACTAAGCATTCAAAAATATCTCCCCCAAAGATAATAGAAAGATTCATAAATTTCAAGACAATCCAACATATGACAAAGCTTCTAGGCATGGTTCACATCCCGTGTACTCCAAAAACCACTAACTAATTCCTGACTTATAAGAGAAATGAACTGATCTAGGACCAGATGGTCATGGGGTGATCTGTTCTTGAGCAATGTAAGAGCTATTATCTCTAATAAAATTTCATTCTTACTGTAAATCTACATACCCCATGTGTTAACTTGATGGCAACATCCACGATGGCTAGTGGGGCTGTTATTAGTAATGTTCAGGAAAACAGAACGATTTTAAAAGCACTCTCCAGCATAGGGGAAATAGGTAAGAAATGAAAATTAGTTGCTATAAAAAATGTATGCTATAACAGAATAGCATGACAGAGATCATAATCTTCTCTGAAAAATAATAATGGAAAGAAGGTGTGGGATGTGTGTGTGTCTATGTGTATGTGTGTTCTGCGGGAAAAATCTGAAGAAAAAAGGGCATGTTTGGTGAATGTGTTTAGTGTGTCATTAAGTGACAATGGCAGCAATCTGTAGCTGAAAATAACAACGGAATGGATTAGAAAAAGCCATTGGAAATCATTTTAAAAGACATACATAAATCTCAACTACCAAATGAAGTAATTATCATATGTATGCATCAGTATATTTTTCTCATTAAACTTCTTTGTTTGGAAGAGCTCGCTTTAAAACAACCTACACATCAGATTAACTTCCCAAATATTAACCATTTTCTCTCATTATTAGGGCAGAATAAACACAAAATTAACTTTATTTCTTCTAAATCCATATTACATTATGTAGGTAGTACATAATATTATTAGTAACAACATTTCAAAACATTTCACTTTGTATTTTATTTCAATTTCCTCATTGTACTGAAATACACAATTTCAAAGGCACCTGATACATATTTCCCAAATGAGAATATGCTTCCCTTATAATATGGACATTATTAAAGCAATTTGCCTGAGCTGGCTAAGCAAAGAAAGATGGATGGTTGAATCATAATAGCTTTACCAGTTTTATAAAATGAAACTAAATGTATTTGCTGGGAAAGATGAGAGATTAGGGAGGAAATACTATTGCATGGAATAGAAAAACTATCTTGTATATAACCATTTTTAGCCAGCTTCGACTTTATCCTAACTTAGACCATTACAATAGAAATGTAAGCACCATGTCCTTCAATCATTCACAATGTAGTCAGAGTTACTATTCTAAAGACCTAACTGATCATGTCATTCTTACTGGTTAAAATCCTCCCTGGCTTCCCTTTGCCTACAGAATGCGGTCCAAACTCTTTGAAAAAGCATAAAAGTTCTTTACAACCTGGCTTTGACCTGCCCCTTCTGTCCCATCCCATTATCCTTCTCATTTCATTCACTGCCCTTTCAAAATACCTGAACTTTTCTGCATCTCTTGAACACTAGCACTTGAATTATTTTATGCTTTTATATCTGTTCTCTATGCCAGAAATGGCCTCTATGCATCTCATTATACCTGGAAAATCCTTCACTGGTTTTGATAGAGAACCTCAGATGTCGTCTCCTTCCTGTCCTCTTTAAAGCTTTTCCAAGGAGTCTGCTTATTGTGTTTCTACAATACTTTGCAGGTATCCCTCCAACAGTACTTACCAAATTTATCCTAGTGGTTTGCTTTCATGACTCTCTCTCTTTTTCAGCTGAAGAAACCATTTCTACATTTCAAATGCCCAGTGGAGTGCCTGGCACAATAGAAGGAGGTTGGGTAAAAGCCACTCAATGACTAGCAGAAGGAAGAAAGCCTCATATACTCTTCTCATTTCAGATACTACATGGTAGGTATACACAAAACAATTTCAGTTCTTAAAAAAATATGCAACTGATAGAAGTGAAGGTTATAAAAACATCCTGCATCAAGAGTTTCATTGCTTAGTTTATATTGATAAAGTAATTTTTATGTAGATTAACATTTAATAAAAAATTATTATGTATTCTTGTAGAGAAGTAGTATTAGAAATATAAAAGGTTTAAGAAAATCCAGTAAACCGAAACCAGTGAATATAAGAACAGTTAGAAAATTCTTCTCTATTACTCAAATCTATACTTCATTAAACAATAAAGTTTGCAGACTTCAATTTTCCATTGATTATGTCAAGCTGCTAAGAGGATAATAACAATTTTATGATTTCTCATTTTTATTACATGTTAAACTAATTATTATACATCATAGATTATTATTACACATATATGTGTTATACATCAGGAATTGCTTAGCACTTTATATGAATGATAAATTACCTATAATCCTCATAAAAACCCTAAAATTATGTTCTATTATTACTTTCATTTTTTAAATGGAAAATTAAAGTTTAAAGTAACTGTTTCAAAGGCCATAGCACATGGTGGTGAAACCAGGATTTAAGGCTAAGCAATCTGATTCCAACATTACTCTATGCTCTAAGAGTGAAAGTCGATGAGGGGGAGAAAATTATATAAACAGTTCTCCCTCCCACCCTGTGATCTATATTATAAACAATGTTATTTGCATTCATCTGAAATTGTAGCTAGGCTCTTTACTGGTATAAAGCAAGCTGTTTGGTGGAACAGTGCAATAATGAAAGCATTCCAGCCTAACAATAAGGAAATATTTTCTTTCACTTAAACAACCGAGCCTGAATGCAATGGTGATTGAGAAGCTAGCATTTTCTTCATTTCACTAAGACATTAATGTTTTATTTTGAGTGTGTACTACTTCTTAATCTGAGTCAAAGATGTTTGGAAATTCTTGTTATTTTTCTTACTAGTAGCATGAAACATACAGAAATATTTAACACCTTAAGTATTTTCAAATTGATGCAACAAGGATTCTAGAAGGCCTTTAAAATACAGCATGGAGGACCTCTCACTCTAGAATGGCAGTATAAGGAGCTCTGTAGTCCCACTGAGGAAACAATTGTACTCAGGAAACAATTGTAACTGGTAAAAATTATTAAAACATGTGCAAAAAGCCAAGTGTTTCAATTGTCTTAAGGGCATATAGCAAATTATCCTAAGGAGACACAGAAAATGAAGAAATATTTATTCAAGAAACGACTAAATCCCAGTAAGAACAGGGAGAGTCTGTGGCACTTGAGTTATCACCTGCTCCCTCCCTCCTCCTTCCACATCTCTCAGCATGATGATGGAAGCTCCAACTTGGGCAAGTGCTGTGAACTAAATGGGGCTCCCTCTCTCCCCAGCTCCCAGTCAAGGGCTATGTTATCTTCTCAAGATGGGTGGGACACCAGCATTCTCATCCCCTGAAGTTCCATGCTGTGGGGGTACAAAGGCTCAATTCCTGTTAAGTGCTGCTGAGAGAATGGGGTTTTCTTCCTCCACTTGGCCCTCACTCACAGGGCAGAGGCTCTAGTCCAGGTGAGACAGGCTGAGAATACTGGAACTGGGCACTGCTCACCTGATCCCATCTAACCACAGGGCAGAGGTTCCATTCTGGCAGAGATAAGCTAAGAAGACAAGAGACTAGAGACCTTATCCACCCATGTCACTCACACTATTACCAAACACTAGGCCTACATGTAGCTCTTCCAAATCAAGACTCAGGGAGCAGAACAAGAGGTGCCTATAGAAGTTTTCTGAACTCATGTGGATACAGTAATCTCAAAACTTAGGAAGTGAACAAGTCCTTGAAATTTATTCTACAGAAATCATGCAGAATTTAAAAAAATTCCTGATGTCATCCATGAAATACGAAAATGCACGAGCTTCACAATAGAATCTGGGGTCAGGGGATTCATAAAAAGAGAAAAGGAAAAAAGGAAGGCAAAAATTAAAAGGGAAGCTTAATGAAATCAAACACGAATGTGCTAAAAGTCCAAAATGTACTAGATCAATAAAATACAGGATAGAGTTGTAAAGAGAATTTATACAACATAAAATCAAATCAATATGAATTTTTATTGTTTAAAATTTTATTTCTTTTATTATTTCTTGACAATAAGCACACCTCTTAGTACTGTTATTACTTTAAGAAATTGTCTCCACATATTTTGCTTTCAATTTCCATTGCAATATTCATATACTAGAATCTTACCATCCCATAACTGAATCATTAAGGCAACCATTTACTTGGTCTTAATTAGTGCTTAATTATACATTCTCTTGTATTTCTTTAACTGATTTGTGTTTATCATGATACATAATTTTTCCAGAGTGAATTCATTTTGTTAAATTCGTATTTCATTATGACACTCTTCAGTGTCGAGAAAAATTATACAACACTGGAAAACAAGGCCCTTTCAAGAAAATAGAACGCAGGCATGGCTGCTCTATGTCATGTCAAAAATTCACTCAAGATTTTTTTTTTAATTTTCTGGAAAAATATACTGGTATTTGATTTCATACTTTTACAGGTCTAGTGAAAAATATTCAAATTACCTATAACCAATCAGATAAATTGAAGTTAGTTTCCTTTTGCATTTGAAATTCACTTCTGTATTATTGCCTTTAACTGTAGTGTAACACCATTCTCTTGTCTGAAAACATTATATTAAGTTGATATGAATTACATATAAAAATATACACAACGCAGATTATGGATTAAAAATCGTTTTCTCCTTACCTCTCATATTCCTTGTATTCAGAATTCCTGCTATTATATATCTAAATTTTTTAAAAAATCAAATTTTAAAAGTACTTCAGATACGTAGCTGTATCTTAAGTTTTTTTTTTTGTTCCTAGTATACAATTTAGCTTTGGTTTTGAAATGACAACTGAAGAACTACCACACAATAGTATCAAAACAAACAAACAAACAAACAAGAAACACTACTGTGCCTTATCCATTTTTTGAAGGCTAGATTACAAATAAAATTTACAATACATAAAATTATACTGTTCCTTGGTTGGCAGAAATATATAAAGGTTATCTACCTTCACTATATGACTTGTAATTGCAAGGAAATCTATTCACTTGTAACTTTAATGTGGTATATCATCACACTCTGTATCTATTCCATTTAAGATAAGTATGCTCATCAGACCAGGTGTTATGATTTCCAAATTGATTAGTAAAATTTCTTTATAGTTTGATATAGTGTTTTACAGTTTGTGAACCACTTTCAGAGTATTGTTCAATGGGTCAATTGGTACCTTGCAAGGAAATCTATTCACTTGTAACTTTAATGTGGTATATCATCACACTCTGTATCTATTCCATTTAAGATAAGTATGCTCATCAGACCAGGTGTTATGATTTCCAAATTGATTAGTAAAATTTCTTTATAGTTTGATATAGTGTTTTACAGTTTGTGAACCACTTTCAGAGTATTGTTCAATGGGTCAATTGGTACCTATTACTTTTATAAATATATT
>NW_006431043.1:1419892-1455240 GCF_000325575.1 Pteropus alecto | reverse complement strand
AATATGGGTTAACTTTCTTCAGAGACTAAATTAAACTTATATTTATTAAAAATGTGAAATTGCATAATTTCATATATGCCATCCAAAAACTTGACATATTTAACTCCATTATAAAAATCTGGAACACACTCTGAAATAAGCTAGTCTTTTTCATTTCATCCTAAGCAAAAGTAACCTTATATAATAATTGTCTACTAAAAATAATTAATGTTTATAAATAACTATCAAAATCATCTTAAATTTAATATTTAACATGCACAATATATATTTAATGAAAAATATTGATAATAGCACTATGTGACATATCTACAGAATATTCAATTTAAAATCATTTTAACATTTGTAGTATCATATTTGATCCTAAGAATCTGGGGAAATTAATAGAGGAGGTATATATGAACTTGGTTAGGGTTAAAAATTAAAGTGTTTGAGGAGGAAGAGTTCTGGGAGACGATAGTCTTCAAATGAGATGATCAAATTTGGTCTTGTGGTAGAGCAAAAGAAAATGAAAACAGGATTTGTGGGGGCAAAGAAATGCATTCTTTAACTCTTTCATTCAATCATCTATGATATATTGAGAAATTAATATGCATCATGAACTGTGCTAGATATCTTGCATTTTTAGAGTGAAAAGAGGAATTAGGATAGAGAGCTAAGGTGTACTTAAAGGGTAGATAGAGAAAAAAGATCCAGTAAAACAAACTAGAAGGTGAGGTCAGAGATGTAAGCACGAGGTTCTGTTGAAGTTGGGAGAACACAGTCAGGATGGACAAAATACATTTTTATTTCTTTTCTTCTACAGGAGATTTGAATATATTTAGGTGCTGACAAAAAATATAGGCAATTGAAAGAGAGGATTTGGAGATAGGCTCCAGACCCAAGAGAGAATACTTTAGCTTAGACTAGAGAAAGCACACCAGAGGAAAGGTTATAAGGATGAATGGGTGTGGAAGAAATGAAACAAATACCTATCTGATGGGTTCTATGTCCTTTGATAGATTGGAGGTAAGGTTAATGGTGAAAGTGAGGGAGCAGGATCAGAAGCTTGATGATAAAGAGCACTGAAATACCCATGACAGACAATGAGGATGAGCTAGGAGGAGAATGCCAAGGAAACCTACAATAGCTGATTGTATTAAGGACACAGATGAAGGCAGTGACTACAATTTATAGGACATTATTGTTCATGGTTGTGAGGTTTTCTGTGTCATTACCCAGCTGCCAGGGTGTAGGTCTAGACAAGCAGATAAATTTATTTGTCTTGGGTTTATGCAGATATGTCCAAGCTGATGTGATGGGGAAAAGGGAAACATTTTACAAAATTTGTTTTGAAGTTGTTGTCCAAATGCAAAGATAACATTAAAAAAAAAGAACTTGAGTCAGTGTCAAAAGTGTTGCTTAATAAGGGATACAAGCAGGAGGTCAGTATATCACAGCACAAGGAAGAGGACAGATGTCAAGACACTCAAAGCAGGATGGGCTACTGCATATTGGAAAGAATCCAAAAGGGCAGTGGGTAAATGACAGCTCCTTCTGCCACTGAGGATGAGAAAGAATAACAGATGTGTCCATTGTCAGACAGCTTCAGAAGGAAAGAGTCACAAGTTGAATTTTTTTTTTTTTAACGCCTACAGCACCCGGTCATCCTGAGTGGTCTCCCATCCAAGTACTAACCAGGCCCGATCCTGCTTAGCTTCCGAGATCAGATGGGATGGGGCTTGTTCAGGGTGGTATGGCCATCGACACAAGTTAAGTATTCTCTATTTATAAAGAATTGACTTACTTTTCCTTACATTGCCTTGTTACCCATGATGGCAGGTCCAAAGAATGGATCATGTGTTATTTCTTTTAGCAAGTTTGGGAAAGTAATATTATTTCATATTATGGACCAAAAAGCTCATATAGAATTTCATAAATTTAGATGTGAAAAAAGTTATTTTTTTCTTACTATAAAATTATACATTGAATTATATTTTAGCATATCCAAACTGCTTCTGTAGTTTATTTCCAAATTTTAAAAGTGTCTAGCATTTCTGAGTTATAAAAAGTCCATAACTAATTTTCGTATGTATACAATATGTTTGTAAGTTTACTTTAAATTAAATTTGGAAAATTTATGTCTAGGTGCTGGTATTTAAAAACAAGGTAGATGTCTCCACATGATAAAAAAAAAAGACGGTTTCCATAGTGAATAAGATATTTTAAAACATATTTATATCATTTTCTTCTTCCCTAATTATTGGACAGTAATAATACAGATACTAGCATCCCTAAATTAGGTTCCCAATAATAAAATATTTTAAAAACAGTCTTTTAAAGAAAACTCTTATTCAAGCATTTATATTATATGTTATATTGAAAAACTAAATTTTTAAACACTTTTTTTCATAATCTTAGATTCAAACCTTTAATCAAATTAAATATTTTCAAATATGTTTAATTTAAATTGTGCTGATTTCCTCAGCATTGCAGATGACATTAAAAATTTCAGAATGATGTAATGTCAGTCATGCAGACATTTATCATGGATACTCAAAAGTAAGCAATTGATCTATAACCATATTTATAAAGTAAAGGTATATGCCGAGTAAAGCTGATCAGATTAGATGGTTTTTAAGTATTGGTCCAACTATTTCCAACAAAATTATAAATATGAAGACAAACTTGTTTTGCCTAAATATATTGGTTATGATTTTGCAGGCTTCATACCATCCATGATTGGATTTTAAATTGAAATCAGTGATAAATGTTCTTTAGTGATTAACGATGCACACACTTTCTGATTTCTAAAGAAGGTAGCTTTTACTGACAGCCTAAAATGTAACTGCTTGGGAATTTATTTAAACCTACCTCTGAAATATAGTCCTTCAATTTAAATCAATTTGATAAAACATTTATATAGTCTCCTCCTTGTAAATGCACTGTGTTTAGCACTGAGGACACAATGTGAATAAGACCACTGTCCATGTCATCACGTATTTCACAGTCTAGGAGAGGAAACAGCCAAGATCTAATTGTTCAAGGCAGACAGCGCACCGGAAGAATAAGCAAAAAGCTGAAAAAACAAAGGGAAGGGTACAGACGATTCCGACTGGAGGAATTGGGGCATCTAAGCTGAAAAAAAAAGCACTGAATTTTGAATAATGAGAAGGAAGAGAAAAAGGGGAAAGAAGAAATCTCAGTCAGTAGCATATGCTGAAAAACTGTGATATAGGATAGATTTGTAATGAGGACAAAAGTTATTTAAAAATGAGTATTTTAATCTTTCATTTCCTTGACTTTGGCAGAAAAGAGCTCTTGCTTGTAGTTAGCTCCTGAGCTTTCCTTTATTGTAAAAACAAAACGAAACAAAAAAAAAAATGAATAATGAGTGAAGTAGAAAGAACACTAAAGAAAACAAACAGTCTAAATTTACTTATGACTAAAATGTTGAGGGGGATAGAGTAGAAAATAAAGCAATGATTGCAGAGTTTCAGAGTGAAGGAAAGGTTGTTGTGGAAGAGAGAATAAGAACCTGTCCTTCCAACCAATATAGGATGCTGAGAAGACACTAATGGTGAGGAAGAATATTTAAAATGCTAGCTATAAACTATGAATACTTCCCCTTTCCAGCTTGATGTTTCATTGTGAGCTAGATTAAATAATTTTGAAATACTTTTATTTATCCTTTGGATATGCTTTCTTGAACTTGATATCATTTGAAGACTGGGTCTCATTAAGCCTAGAAATTATTTGAGATACACGATACTGGAGGGGCTACAAAATGAAGTGGCGGAGAAAAGAATGAACACGAGTGGGAGACTGTGTAATTTTGAATACCATTTTAAGAAGCTCATATTTGATAGACAATGGGGAATCATGAAAAACATTTAATCATCAGTAATCATATGACCAGATATGTGTTTTAAAAAGAAATCAAGGAAGCAGCATTGTGTAGGATATGACAGAAATAAGAAAAATAATAAAGGTCAGGGAGGTAAATATTAGAAATAAAAGGTGAAGGAGATTCCAGATACATTTTAGAGATATAAACCACTGGTTACAGCAACGGGTAAAATTTAGTTGATGAAGGAGAACGGGAATTAGAAAATGACTACTTCAGTCTCTCCAGCTAAGTTCAATTCATTCTAGATGACCAAGAATTAGAAAATTCTGCTGGGAAGTGATTAGCCATAAATCTGTAAAAATATTACTCTGAAAAATGAATATCTGTCCACTAGCTCTTACTCAATCACATTCAATTTTTATCATAAAGACTATCCAAAAATGTCACCTTATTTTTTTGCAGCATTTCTTAACATGAACGAAGTAGAATCTTGCTTTGGAAAATATTAAATAGAAATCTTAATTTCCACTGATACTAGCACTTGAGTGTAGAAAAAGAAAATTATAGATTAAAGCCTTAAATATGGACACAGATTTCAAAATATTAATTTTAGCCTTTTAAAGTAGAAATAACATTAATGTAAATTATGTTATGCCCTGTATCTGTATGCCCCAATCCCTCATGTTCAAAATTCCTAGCTCTCAGGAATTTAAGATGTAGCTCATATCAATCACAAAAGTTTCACTAGTACCACCAGTTAGAAATTTCCTTCTCCTGCTCCATGTTTATGAATCTTTAATTTCTGTATTCTTCCATGCATTTGTTTGCTCATTAATTCAAGAAGCATTTGAGTACTAATATCTGACATTACTTTGGAGTGTTAGTCATCAAGAAGTTGCATGGTAACAGAAAGATGTGTGAATAAACAAGTAAATGCAATTGATTAAGTGAACAAATTAGGAGATGGAACCATAAGATTTGGTGCCCAAGAGAGAATGAAGGTACAGAAAATATTAAAATTTGCCTTGGATTACTGAGATTGAGAACTTTTAAGTGTAGGGTTCATGTGTTATATCTTCCTATCTTTAGATATGTGTTTTTAACACTGAGGAAGCTCTTGTTAAACAGATTGATGAATAAATTTCTACCTTTCCCACACCAGACTATAAATCTTTTGAAAAAAGGAAGTGTGAATAATCTTGGAATCTTTCATGTATTTTTAAATATATTTTTGCTAAGTATAAGTAAAATAAATTTTTAATTTTAATTTTTTTTAGGTGAGGCATCCCTTGGTTGACCTCACAGATTGCAAGGACCTTGTCAGCTTACAATCCCTTATTTTTTATTTTTTTATGCCTACGGCGCCTGGTCTTCCTAAGTGGTCTCCCATCCAAGTACTAACCAGGCCCAACCCTGCTTAGCTTCCGAGATCAGATGGGATCGGGCTTGTTCAGGGTGGCATGGAGTAAAATAAATTTAATAACTAGTGAGTTTTAGCATCTTCTTTCTTTTGATAGTTTAGTTTCTTACCTGGGCATTCAAAATTACCTGCTGTATTTCTTTTTTTCCCCCTATGAACTGTCTGTCTCTTAATGCCCTTTGTTTTTTTTGTTTGTTTATTTTTTTTTTTATAGCTTTCTGTTTTACAGTATTTATATTTATGGATTGGTTTTTGTAAGCAGTTTACACAAATGAGATATTACCCATTTGTAAAATAATAGATCAATGCATTTTACTTAACACACTGTGTGTGCACTGGGCTGGCATTAGATGATGTTTGATCATTTATTTATTGCATATTTCCCCTTGGTTTGTGGCTACTCCTGGTCCAATACCTTCACTTCCCTTCTCCAGTCACTGAAAATCTCTGAATATATTGTTTAGAAATCAAACAAATAAACACAAATTTTAAAAATAATTGTGAAGCTTTTAAATAATTTTGTGATTTAGTTGCATAGGGATGGAACAATCTGTGAAACAGGGTAATTCATGATCAGCTTAAGTAAAGAAATCTCACTGAGGTAAGGGGGCAGATTCGTTAGCAGGAAGATTTAACCCCAGGGTCATTTTTCTCAGGCACAATAATCCCTTCCCACTTCTAACTAGAAGTACTAACTGATATCTCAGTGAGGTATTCTCCTGTCTCTATAAAAATATGCCAATGACTTTTCAGGGATTTTGAAAAATTCTAATTAACCCACTGGTGTGAGAGTTCAAACCAAAATCTTCCTCCCACACTTAACTGATCAGCTAAATTGTGGACATGAAGATTTTGATCAGAAAAATAGAAGAGGGAACTTGGTGCACAGAGTATTTTGGTAGGTAGAAGTGGCCTGGGTAAGTGGAATTAGGTTATTTCATGGAATTGTGGGCTAAAACTGTAAAGATCATCTCTAAGTCATGGGTTGATTTACTTTTGATTGTTATACTTACTAAAAATGAGTGTGTGTGTGTGTGTGTTCCTACTTGAATATGGCTATGAACTCAAAAATTTACAGCTATAATAAAATGTGCAATTGTTCTTAACTACTCAAATTGCCAACTGCTTATTCATTTGCAACTTCCTATCAAGTCTATAATTATGTTACTTCATCTGCCTCTTCTTTTTTTTTCCATTTAAACTAGTTTAAAGGTATAATTCTGTATGGGAAGTTGAAGTATTTTAGTGTTTTTGCCTTTGAGATAAAACATTATCAAGCAACATTTAGATTTCCAAGAACAAGGAATGTTGCTACCCCAGTAGAGCCATGTGAAACTCAAGGGTATACTACACTAAAATCAGGAATCAAAAAACCCCTTTGTTTTGCCCCATTGGGTTTTTAAAAAACATGGATGCTGTTTTTAATAAATGATCACATAATCCTCCCAAATCCACAAGTAGGTACATTGAGATTTCATTTAGACCATTCATGGTGTGATAACTAATGTGTTTTGACTTTGGTAGCTAGTATGATTAAAGATATAAGCTCAATGCTAAAAGTCTTATCAGATTATGCAAAGACATCCAAAGGTCATCCTTTCAACAGGATAATCAAGTTTCTTTATGCTTGATTTTTCAGTTGAAATCCCAGAAGTTCAAGTTCAAATGCTGTATTGTCTTTTCCCCAAAATGTTTGTTCAGCAAGCTTTAGGTAATACTCTATTTTCTCAAAGACTTTTTGCTTTTTTTATCTGTTTACATTAAGCTATATGAAAACTATATTTTTAGATATTAATGAATCAGGTTGCCATTTTAGTTTCTTTTATTCTGAAACTGTTTTCCTCCCATTTTATTTAATCTACATGTTTTCATATAATGAAACTATTGCAGATAACATGTTGAGTGTTGAGGAGGTTGAAAGGAGGTTCTAAAACATACAGAAAATTCTGTTGGCTCTGGAATTACAGTATATAATAGTTGTTCTGGCTTTCCATGGTATAATACACAAGTACATTAACACTAGAAAAATATATTTTCCAATATAAAATCTGCAGACCGTAAATCAACAGCAGAAAAAAAGAAAAGTCAACCTTATTCCCTTTAACATAAAAGAAAATAACAGCCTTTCATCACTGGGTTGCACAGTGAAGATTTCCCTGGAGAAGTTTTTTTACAAGCAAAGCTTCTTCCCTATTCCTGCATTTCAAACAGTCTCTTAGCATGATCACTTATGTAGATATTTCACTTATCAAAAAATTCATGGACACATTTCTATATACTGCAGTTCCCAGATTCAGGACTGGCCACAAGTAATATCCCTAGCCCTAAGACAGTTGAGCAAATCAAAGCAATGAAGGAGCTATCGACTGTCTTTTTGACAGGGACACAAACTATGAGTCAAAAAGAGTCACATTCCACCTAGAAAGTAAAACAGCTGTAGGAGACATATGGCGTTGCTACGGAAGAGAAGCTGCCTGGTTCGTGGAGTGAGACCCTAATCAAAGTGATTGATGCTGGAAAAGATGCAGAAATACAGCAGATTCTCTTCTGAGGAGAGTCATTCTGCAGATAAATACAAAACGTTCTAATGAATAGAATGGACTTTAGTACCTGGAATGCCCCTAGGATAAATGTTAAATTAATTGAATGTTATATTAGCCACAAATCACTTTCTTCTAGGACTAAATATAGAACACAAAGAAAACATGATTTTTAAGGTTTTCATATTCAGAAATGTATATACAGAACTGCAATTCATAATGTTTTCATCCAAATAGGCATTTCAGTTAGAGATGTGACATTTTACTTAGGAATGGTATGAAAGTACTTTTCTTTCATATTTTTAACAATAACATTTTGATCATTTTTCATAGAACATGCTTAAAAGTCACATTGAGGAAAATAATAATAAGCATAACTTATAAGTCCTGGTCATATATATAATGAAACTGATTAACTAATATGTAATTGTATCAAAGCTCAATAGAGAATAGAGTTTTGAGAATTATCATCTAACACCAAATGTTAACTCTCAGTACTTATTTCAAATATTTTTTAGCTTCTATTTCTACTCCTAGAAGCTGGCTCTGCTGTTACTTTCCAACTCTCTACTCAAATCTAAGCCATCCTGAAATATTCATCCAGCCAGGACCTGCTTAATAAATGAGAATCAGCCATAAAATTAGGCTAAACAAATACGATCTGCTTCAAACTATCACAATTCTTTCCCAAGATTCTGGGTTAGCCACTTCGTTAGACTATATTGCTACCCCTGCCGTCCATTAGTATAGATTATCAGAAACTAAAACATATATATAAGCCCAGGAGATTTGACTAAACTACATTAGATAAAAATAAGCTATAAATCAAAAGAGGAATGGATAAATGTGTTATATGAATACCATGATGAGATCATCACTTTTATTTTAATCATTGGATCCTGAACAGATCTCAATAATGTGCCATCAATTTACTTAGACATAATAACCAAGAAATAAAATGAGAATCCTTTGGCACTTTAATTGTCCTAATGTGCACACAGCTGCCAGGATGGAAATTACCCCTTGAGTATAATTTTTAGAACTTCAATTAACGTTTTCAGATTAGTAGGGTAACACTTCTTATACTAACATGGTCATTTATGTAAATGAATTCTACTTGCTTAAAAGAGTTAATATGATAATTTCATCTCATTTACTTTCAAAAATGAAAAAAAAAATACTATTTATGTATGTAAGATTTTGAAATATTCTCACAGCCCAAAAAGTAATGGATTGTTTTTAAGCTTCAGAATGGTAAAACTATCGTGGTTACTAAGTAATGTTACCCCATGTGTGAAAATGAATAAGTTCACAAATGAAGACAAGAAAAACTCTTTAGTGGAAGTAATGTGTATTTATTAACAAATGATATAAATAATTACTCTTCTGCTAATACCAGTGCCCAGCATTACTCACAGAAATTTAGAATAAATGCTTATATTAGAGAATTAAACCAAATAAGCACTAGTATTTTATTGATGTGAAGTGTTGTGATTACAGCAAGCTGTAGAAGAATGCGCACGACAATGCACAAATCTCTACTTTAATATCATATGTGTGTGTATATGTATGTATGTATATATATGTATGTATATATACATACACACACACACACACACACATATATATGACAAGATAGCTCCCTTTATATCACTCTGTGATTCAAGATAAATTATAAATTGACCCAAATCTTCAATACTATTAATTGTCCTCAGCTATGAGCTTGAAAAAATATATAAATGCAATATTCTAATTCGAAAGCGATCAAAATCTCATTTCTAATGAGCTTATGCTCATGTTGAAGAATCAGTTTCTACAGACTTTAATACAGTAATCAATATACTAAAGACCTCAATCAACAACAAAGTCTACATTGTCCTCTAGATAAACAAAGGAAAAGACCTAGGCCAAATGGCAATACAGAGCATTAAGTGGTTCCTTGAGACAAAGTTCTTATTTATGTGAACTAAATTAACTCCCTGAAACACCTAAATTAATTACTCGAGTGATTTTATTCTAATTTGCCCAAGGTAAAATCATTTTATGATTAAATCTATCCTAAAATAGACATGAGTCATATGCATGCATCTAAATTAGAACATGAATTTCCAGTAAGTTAGAAAGTCAGTCTATTAGCACAATATTTCTAAGCAAAATACTTGACTTTAAACTTAACGTATGTGTTGTGTCAGTCTTGTTATTTTTCTAATTTTAACCACATAGAAAACTTTTTAAAAAATCATCCTCTTGCAAATTTTAGGTGCTTTGAGAAAAGTAAACAAAAAACAAACAAACAAACATAAAAACTGTATTTTGCTGCTCAAAATACACTAGGGCATATCTTCGTTTTCTCACCTGTCTAGACCACGTTTATTTCTCCAATTGAATTAAATTACTATTTTGAGCATAGCACAGTTAATACTATATTGCAAAAAAAATCAGTATCAATCTAATACCACTAAATGTTTTTGCAAGTTCTATTGATAGTGCACTTGACAATGATGATTGAAGCAAGTAATAGGAACACAGCTATATTTTCAGTTCTAAGTTTCGCATTGCATCCATGAAAATGTATACCAGTCTTTGACAAAGAAAATATGTTCTGGAAGTTACTGAATTATAGAAATAGTATTATAGACCCTTATATGGACTACAGTTAGATTTTGTAAATGAAACAAAACAAGATATCAAAACCATAGTAAAATAATTTTTAAAACCACACTGAAGAGAATGTTCAATAAGAGATTCTACAACTCTAGAAAAACTGAGGAATAGTAAAAGCTCCATATAGTTTCTCAAATTTCATATGGGTTAAAATAACTGACATCTTCCCTCCTACAACACTAAATATTTACATTTAGGAAATTTGAAAATATGTTCAAAGACTAGATATTGAATATATGTAAATATAATCCATGCTATACTCTATTGAAGGTCATTCTATATATGTATTTAGCCTAGTCCAATTTAATGACAGTCTATCTTTAAATATTCATTCATCCACTCATTCAACAAGTATTTATTAATCCGTTATGTTCCATGTACTATTCTATACTTTAGTGATAAGGCAATTTAAATGAACAAATGCACCCTGCTCTCATGCAGCTTCTATTCTAATGGAGGGAGACAGAAAATTAAATAAATATGTCAGGTGGTGGTAAGCGATATGCAGACAAAGTATGATAAGAAGGGGAGGGAGTGAGAGATGGGTTGGAAGCAGTGGTGTTTGGTTTGAGGTAATCAAGAAAGACCTCTCAGAGGAGGTGATAAAAGAAACAAAGGACCATGAAGAAAGTAAGGTTGCAAATCTTGAGGATGGGTATCTTGGAGAGAAGCATTTTGGAAAAGGGTAACAATAATTTCAAAAGTTCTGAGCAGGAGACTTATGGTATATTCAAACATAGCAAAGTGGGTGGTGTGGCTGCTATGGAGAAAGGGGAGATAAGAGATGATGCTGTTAGGTAGAGAGAGAAAGACTTTCTACATTTGCCATAGAATCTGGAATCTCAACTGTGTGAGATAAAGAGAGACATGATTTGACTTACATTTTAAAAGAATCACTTGGCTGAATGCAGAGAACATAGTTTGGCAAAGCTGGACGTAGGCTAGCTAGAAAGTTCTTAGAGTAATCCCAGAAAGAGAAGGTGATGGTTTGAGACCAGAGTGCTAGTAGCAGAGATGAAAGAAGTGATCAGATTCTAGACATATTTTGGAGGTAATGTTAACAGGATTTGCTGATTGTTTAAATATGAGGTATGAGGGGAAGAGAGAAATCAAGAAAAAACCCAAGGTGTTTGCTCTGTGTAACTAAGGGAATAGAACAGCCTTCACTGACTGAAAGCAGACAGTAGAAGAAGCAGGTTTAGCTGTACGAAATAAAAAGTTTGAGTTCATTTTTGCAGAGCAGAAAGATAAACATGCTTGATTTGATATAATCCATCAAAGACACAGAATGAAAGCCATGTGGAAGATTAATAAAGGGACTAGAATCCCATTTAAAATTGGATGTACATTTCCTTCCTCCTGATATGAAGGAAATAAAGGGCAGATATCAATAGAGTTTCATTTATTTATAGATCTGAAATCCTAATATTATTTCATACACATATAGTGAGAAATCTGAGTGAATAAATAATGTTTCCCACTATTTGGCACTTACTAAGAGAAACCTAAAAAATGAACTGTTGGACAGTTAATCGCAACTACGTACGTTATAGTCCACAGGCAGAGTTGCATGGCTTGAAAAATCTGAATAAAGCCTAGTTATTGATCTTTCCAAAGTGTTAAAAAACAGCTTGAAGTCTGACTTCCAAATCTTTGAATAATGACAGAGCTTTCTGATTATAACTAGGTAATTTAATGTCAGAGAAACAGGATTTTAGAGTTGGAAAGGACCAAAAGCACCTCAAAGTCAGTATCTCACCCAATGAAGACATCTGGTAGGTGATCCTTGGCCAAACTGCCTTCTGTCACAATTTGGACATTTTCTTGTGGTTTATGAGGTTTATTTTCATTTTTTTAGCTCAAGAGTATCAATAGCTCATAAGACAAAATGTTTGCATTTTTTAACATCTGACAAATACTTTCCAAGCATTATAACCTTTTGTGAAAAAAGTCTGTATTTATTATAAAGTATGACTTAGGACATAGTACTAAAAAACGTGCCTTATCCACAGTGGGAACTATGTGAGATTAGAAACAAGGATGGCCAACGTTGAATCGTTAACATCATTTTGGAGTAACTTTTCTTTGTTTTTTTTTTTTTCAAATGAAATGAACACATAGCATAAAGTAGTTTAGTTTCCCTCAATTCTTATTTCAGGGAAGGACATGGACACTTTTATGCACATGCTAACCTAGGAGACATTTTCGAGTTTGAAAGGGAGGAATTACCATTTAACATTACTGGAACAGAAATTCTGATATTGCTAACTGCCAGAGTATATGAGCTTCCAAAGAACCTATATAAGCATATGTACAGACACAGTCTGTTTAGCTAAGGTTTTAGGATTTTTCTTCATGTTATTTATTTTTTTTTTATTTCTACAGACTAATTCTGAAAGTTGTCTATTCCTAGAAATTCTAAAAGTTAATTTAGAAAGAAGCTTCATATTTTTCATCCCAAGCTTGAAGGGATTATTAGAGTATACATCTTTTCTTCCCCTGGACATGGGTTCCTTTACAGAATTCGCAGGCACCTAAAGAGAGTGCTGCTAATGCATCTCCTTTGAGAAGTGAGATAAAGGGCAGAATCAACAAAATCTATAATTTTGTATCTCCTTCAGGTTCACAGAACTGTGATTGTGCAGCTAACAAAACTAACATATAATGGCAATACTAACAGCAATAATGTTCCAGAAACTTAGTATACCCAAATACTGTGGTAAACATTGCCATATTAGGTAAGTGAAATTATTAGTACTGTTTCACAGATGATTAATCTGAAGCCTAAAAAAATATTAGAAAGATGATAAGTCTTAAGTCAAGATTCAAATCTGGGAATTATGACTCAATATAACATAGGAGTTTATGAGCTCAAGGTTTATAACCAGACTTTCTGGGTTCAAATCTAGGCCTTCAAATTACTCAATTGTTCTCTACCCCAGTTACTTCATCTGTAAAATAGAATCATAATAGTAGCATCTTATAGGATGAGGAAAGTGAATTCGTTTCTCATAATTCCAGTCTAATTATGGAAAGAACAGTAGGCAAAGCCAAATTGAGAAACATTCTACAAAATACCCAATGAGTACTCTTCAAAAGTATCGTAGTCATGGAAAACAAGAAAAGGCTGAGGTAAAGGAGACATGATAACTAAATTCAATATGATATCCTGGATTGGATCCTGGAACAGAAAATGGAAATTAATGAATAAACTGCTGAAATTCAAATGAAGCCGGGAGCTTAGTTAACAATAATATACCAATGTTAACTTCTTAGTTTTGACAAATGTATCACAGTTATGTAAGATGTTATCATTTGGGGAAACTGAATGATGGGCATATGAGAACCCTCTATTTTCAACTTTGTTGTAAAGCTCAAATGAATCCAAAAATATAAATGTATTTTAAATTTATTAATTTGTGCGAGACAGAATAGTGCCAGACACATAATGGATGCTAAATAAATATTAGCTCTTAGTAATTCTTAGGAGTATGTGCTAGACACTGCAATCATAGCAGAAATTAGGATAAACATAGAAGAAAAAGGAGACAAGAAAGTAATTACAAAGGATCACAAAGACTGGGCAGTTTGCTGTCCTGCAACTGGAGAACTCAAGGTCAAGTATGTGTGGAACAGCAAGTAGCAGGGCTCAGGCTCCCCACGTTCACTGTCCTATTGCAGCACACCCTTCTCACCACCCTTCATTATTTTATTTATTTTTTATTATGGTGACATTGATTAACAAAATCCAATACATTTCAAGTGTACAATTCAACAGTAAGTCATTGTGTGTTCACCACTCGTAGTTAGAATTCTTTCTGTCACCACATATTTGACCCCCGTTATCCCATCCACCTCCCTCCTCCTCCTTCCTCCTCTACCCTCTGGTAACCACTAGTCTACTGTTCATGTCCATGAGTCTCTATTTGTTCATCATGTTTATTTGTTGCTTTTAGATTTATATCCCACGTATAAGTGATATCATGTGGTTTTCAACTTTTTCTGTCTGGCTTATTTCACTTAGCATGATTATCTCAAGATCCATCCATGTTGTTGCAAATGGCATTATTCATGGTGGCCAGGGCATAAAAGCAACTGAAGTGTCCTACAATAGATTACTGGATAAAGAATATGTGGCACATATATACAATGGAATATTACTCAGCCATAAGAAGAGATGAAATACTGTCATTCACCACCCTTCTTATCTGCTGAGATATATAATCATACTCACTTTGACTACCATTAAAATTTAGGAAAATTGTAAAAACTTTGTTGCTAATTGAAAGTTAAATGCTTTAAAAATCTGGACGGGGAGAAAATTACACTAATGTTGATGAATGTTTTTAATGTTTAAGAATATTTAATTTTTTGTGTAGAGCAAACTGCTTTGAGTTAGCCTGCCACAGGATAGGCCAATGAATGTTATGAAAAGTGCCTGCAAATTTAACTTGAAAATGTCACAAGATATACACTACCTTGGAAAGCTGTGACAGCACATTGCTTTGATTTTGTATGTAAGAATCTGAGATAGTGAACAGATCGTCACACATCCAGAAATTAGAGTTGCAGTGATGGGTCTTGCAAAGCACAGTAGGTTTTACATAGATTTCTAGAATAATATGTGTCATGAATGCCCTGTATATCTCCATCATTTGAAAAAAAAAAAAAAAAAGAACATCAATGTTGAAAGTATAGAGCATCAAATATACACTACATAGATACTTCTAAAAAAATACCATATTTCATCTGTTCTAAGACCCAGACCCTTAATCCATTTTAATATCTCTGAAATCAAAATATAGCTTACAATCAACATCACTGTTTAATTTGGTAGCATTTTTTCTCCTTCCTCCATGGTTTATAAAATAGTGGTACATTTTGAAATGAATGGCATTTTATACCTGAAAAAAATGGTGTTGAATTCTTTATTCTTTTCATATTTAAGTGGGTACTATTGTATTTAGCATTAATACAGAACCACTCAGGAGAAAATTATTAGTGCAAATTATACTTGTGAATGACTTCCATTTTTGTCTTACACAGGGGATTGGCATTTTTCCCTAATTTTCCTCTCTACCTGAATGTTAACAGAGCAGTAAAGTTGGAACTGGTAAGATATTACATAGAATATTCAAGAAATACAATAATCACTCTATTTTCTTAACAAATAGGCTATAGGCTAAGTGGGTTGATAGTAAATAAAAGATTTGTATGCTAAAATTGGAATCACATTGAGAAACATATGTAAAATCCTGGGAAAGACTCCCTAAGCTCCAGGACACTAATATTCAACATCTGATACCTACACTAGAAGATTTTGGGCAATTATGATTGAAATAAATCATTGATGAGTGGAAGTTTTGGCATGAGATTCTAACAAAACACTTGGCTAGGAATTCTAGTACCTTTATGCTAAAAAACCCATATTGATTAGTAGGATGGTGGTTTTGATTTAAGCTGTAAAACTTAGCTTGTATGGCCTTCTTAACTTGGTTTCATGTAGTAAGTTAAACTACATTACCCATTTAATTCATTCTTCATTCAGTTAATTTCTTCATATAATAAGACTATAATATGAGACAGGCCCATTAGTGTATGACAGTCATATGTGCTAGAGACTGATCTCTCTCTCTCTCTCTCTCTCTCTCTCTCTCTCTCCCTCACTCACACCTCGCGCTCTCTCTCTCTCTCTCTCTCTCTCTCTCTCTCTCTCTCACACACACACACACACACACACACACACACACACACACACTGCATAAGCCCTTCCTTCATGGAAAATACACTTTTCTTAAGAAATGGGATATTAGAGGGACAGAGGAGTAAAAGGGAAAGTTTGATACATAAATAGTTCCAATACAAAGACAGAATATGATAAATATATAAAAAGATACAGAATATATAATGTAAGAGACCAGAGGAGGAAAAACAAAAGACAACTCCAGTTCAGTAAAAGGAGGAAGCTCTAATAAAATAGTTAAATTTATACTAAAAAGGTTAAAAGAAGGTACCTTCATTAAATATTATTCAGTCTCAATGGCATCCTGTCCAGTTTAAGAAGGGTTAGCTGATTTTAGCCTTATTCCCAAAGTCCCCCTTCCCATCAGAGACTGTTAGCAACAAATGTCCCTGCCATTTCGAAAATGCCGGTAATAAATGCATCTGAAACTCTCAAGTGGTTCATCTTAACACATAGAGAGCAAATGAGAAGTTTTCATCCGTGGTAGCATTTGACAATGTGCTATCTGTGTTGTAACACTGTTATAGATTGTTAGTGTGCATTTTTAGTCATAAGTACTAGACACACCAGTGAATATCTAAAAACCTGTAAAGCCAATTAATTAGGAGTAGCAGTATTTCTGTGATACCGTATTGTCATTCTTCAAACAGCTATGGATTGGCCTGAAAAAACTTCACTATGAAGCTTTTCGTTTTGTTTTGTTTTCCTCTGTCATTCTTCATTAACACATCATGCAGAGAGACAAGCTTGTATATAGAATGTTCCTTTTGATGGGTTAAGAATGTATCTGAAATGACAGATATTTAAAAATATAATAACAGTTTTTTATTTCTATTCGAAGGTATTAGCAGCCAAGCAACAACTACAAGAGGCTCGGGCCATTTGAATGGGTGAATATTACACAGCAGTTACCATCAGGATCTGAGGCTTCAGTTCCAGACTTTGCCACACAAAAGTTGTGTCTGTTTGAATATATCCCTTGATATCTCTTAACTTCAGTGGGTTTTGTAAACTGTAAAGTGATAGATACTCCCTACCCCCATCTCTAAATGTCAGCAATTAGCAAGACAGGATAATGGCTGTGACAACTTTATGCATTCAAGGCTCTTGAGTCCATGAATGAATGTGGGTCTTCCCTCCACCACCAGCAAGCCCTCTGCCATTTTAGGACAATCAAAATCAATGAATTCAGTCATATGTGGGATATAAAACTGAAAGCAACAAAAGAACAAGGCAAACAAACAAAAACTCATAGACACATATAACAGTTTAGTGGTTACCAGATGGAAAGGGAGTTGGGGGAGGTAGATAAGGGTGGAAGGGGTCAAATATATAGTGACGGAAGATTTAACTTTGGGTAGTGAACACACAACACAATATACAGATGATGTATTGTTGAACTGTGTACCTGAAACCTATATAAATTTATTAACCAATGTCACCCCAATAAATTTAATGAAAAAAATCAATGATGTTGTAATTGCCTTGCTCTGAAGGTCATGGTGAGACACAGAATCTGATGACACCAACTCCCATAAGACAGGGCTGAGCAAGGCTGAGGCTAATCACTAGCTATGGAACTGGAGGTAAGGACAGAGTTGCTAGCTGATCTGACTCCCTGCCATCATAGTGCACAAATTCAAATCTCAGTTCTGTGGCTCTGTAATTCTGGATGAGTTACTTGGTTTCTTAAAGACTTGTTTTTTGTCATCTATAAAATAGGAAGATTTACTGGATTCTTGTTGTGAGAATTAAGTGACAAAGTGCTTGGTCTACAAGGTAATGAGCACTTAATAAGCATGTGAATCTCATTTTGAGATTCACCCATGCTGTTACATATATCAATAGTTTGTTCCTTTTGTATTACTGACTTGTATTCCATTGTATAGATAAACCACCATTTTAAAAAATCAATTCACCTGTCCATAAATATTTGGCTTGTTTCCAGTTTTAGCTATTACAAATAAAGCTGCTATGCTCATTAGTGCACAGCTCTGCATGGAGCTATGCCTTCATTTCTCATGGGTAAACATGTAAGAATAGAATGGCTGTGTCATATGTAGGTGTATTTTTTAACTTTTTTAAGGAACTAACAAACTGTTTTATAATGTGGTTGTGTTATTTTACATCCCCATCAGCAGTTGGTCCTATGGGCCGTATGTACATTTACTGGGACAGAAGCATCCCTTCACTGAGCAATGTACACTATATGGTGAGGTCCATTTTATAGGAGTTGGAATATAGGTTCACTATTCTAAATAATTACAAAAGTGGATTTTTTTTCTTCCCCCTTACACCTCGTTCCATAAATACATTACTTCAAAGATAGCAAATCAAATGACATGCCACTTGGGAATAAATTTTTAAAAAGCCGAGAGGAGTAACTGGATTTTAGGAACATGATAGACTAGTATGTAATAAATAGCATGCTGAAAGCCAGCCTTTAAAAAAAAGGAAAATAAATTCATCTGGCTTATGGTTTAAAATGTTTTCATATGAATATATGCATGTAAAAAGAAAAGGAAATTAATAAAGAACGATACTTTTACTTGATAATCACACATTCTGCTGACAAAACAACTCGTACTGGTTTGCATTACTATGTTTTCATTTACCCATACAGTTACCATAGTTTGAGAGCCTACAATTAATTAAAAAGCACAGTGAACTTTGAACTGGGTGGCAGGTCCAGAGACCCTAATGTTTGATGTGTACAAGTTAAAAACAAAGCTTTAGCTCCTATATTTATCTATATCCACTGTATGTGGCTATGGCAAAGGCTTTGCTTGGCTTGTCCCATCGCGATGTGGTTTACTGCAAGAATAGGAGCCATGAGGTGCCTTGAGCCATTCGTGTTTCCCTGCCCAAGTTTTATCTACCATCTTTTGATCCTTAACATTGAATAACAGTTTCTGCCTCTTCTATTGAACTGCCTCTAGAGGGCAAAATAGTCCCAATCTATCAAATATCTAAGTATTTTATTTACCACATACACAGGTCTGTGCACGCAGTCTGCTGCAAGCTGGAAAACCACCACATGTCAGATACAGTATAGGCAATCTTGTTAATCTTGAGAAAAAATAATATATGTTCTAGCTAATCATTATGAAAAGCAATAGAGACTGAGAGGTTTTCTGGTAATATTAGATCATTTCCCCTGCTAAACTTCCACTGTATTAACAAGTTTCTAGTCTTATTTTGTGTTCATTGTCCCATTTTTTAAAAATCTATTATGTGTGAATAATCTCAAATGCTGCCTACCTAGCCTCCTCACATTCATTATGAAGACTAATAAAACAATGCTGGGCAACATTTTCTATTACTCTGAAGAAATAAGATCTGCAAATACAAAAGAACATTATTAATTTGCATATACCATTATTTGACTGAAAGATACTCTTGTTATTAGCCACATATTAATCTTGAGGGTTAAAAAAGATCAATGAGATCTTTCTGGTTTTTAAACTCATAATAGAAGAAAACATCAGTAATATCTTTTAAATGGTTTCTGTTATAAAACTTAACTTCTAAGTTCTTAAAAAACAAGTTCTTTGAAAGTTCCATCTGGTTATTATTTTAATAAAAATACTTTGTCTAATTCAGTTTATGCAATTGTCTTAACATGGTTGCATTGCTACAACCCAGGGGAGCTGTCTGTCAACAGACACATTCCAAGCTCCAGAAAGATAACACTTAAAACATGATACCTTCTGAGCTCCCCTGAGATAAGTATCCAGCTTGACAGTTTACAAGACATTTGGGTTTGTTTCCTCTGCTAACCCTGTCACAAAACCAAGAAGCTTAAAATTAAATAAATAAAAGTCCTATTAAGGCCAAAGCACATCACTTTGAAAGACTGGGTTTTAAGATTCCATTGGGTTACCTATATATTCATTTTCAATTAGCTATTTTTTCTTTAATGAATTTCAGAAAGGTTCAAATTCACAGATTAGGCAAGCTAATGAAGGCCACTGGCATTCTAGCACAGTCATGCTGTCATGAGGTAAGGAGAACACTTGGGGTGGATCTGTGATTCATGCTCAGATGAAGAGACGCCATATAGAGGAAAAGATTTTTAAAATAGTGGTGAACTTCTGCACCTCTGGGGATGGACAGAGACTCTTTATTAAACATGAAAACTTCCAAGAAAATAGGCAGACTAGGAAGAAAATAAGCAGCAATGCGATGTGTTGTCATTTTAAGAAATAATTTGCTGGGTCTAAAGACCTGAAAGAAAAGAGCATATTTGGCCACACCCTTGGTAAGAGAGAGAGATTACTCTGAACAGGAAAAAGAACGGCTGAAGTTTGACAATGAAATCCAGGAAATGGATTTTCAGAAGAAGGCAAAGGAAATTGATTTTATAGAGAAAGAGATGACAGGGGTAAAAGTCAATATAAGGTGCAATGACAGCCACAGAGAAGCATTAAGTATTTTGTTACCAACAGTGCTGGTTCCCTAGAACAAGGGCTGTAATAGTACTTGGTGACAACCTCTGCTTCCTTTCAATGCCATGCCTTCCAATGAACAGCGTTAGGGAGAAGAACAGGCGTGTGACATTCGTAAGAATATTTATGTCAATTTGTCTACTTATAGCAGATAGGATGTGTATCCTAAGGCAATTTTTAGCTTTACATTAAATTACTCTTAAGAGGATATTATTTTGCTTTTGTTTGAAATCAAAACTCCAATTAAAATATATTATTTCCCTGTCTTCATGAAGTTCAAGTAGTTATGAATTTTCTCATTAATTTTTATACCTAACAGTAAGATAATCTGCAGAGAAATATGCTTTTTTAGTGTCTTCAATAACATACACAAATCTAAAAGAAATAAGATAAAAGTCTTATGTCTTGTCTATTATTCTCCAGTTCAGCAAAAATTTTCCTATAAATGAAACCAATAATATCATAATTGCAAACATAATAAGGGCTGAACATATACTGGTCACTTTACTGGGCACTTTATATACATAAGCTCATTAAATCCTGGAATAGGTCTATTCCCATGTTATAAATAAGAACCTGTGAAAAGAGAATTTAAGAATCTTGCCCAAAGTTAAAAAGTCATTGAACACACTTATGTTTAGTTTCAGAGTCAACAGAAAAATGTCCTCAACGCTCCTTAGAGTCATTCTTACAATGGAAATTCCAATGGGAATGGGAGCTAAGGAATCTTTGATAGGCACTGGGTAGGTCGAGTTCCTTATGGCCTTAGACTCTAAACTCGTTTGGTGTTTATGGAGTAAGAATAAGCTGAAAGATCAAAATATAGTTTTTCTTCTTATGGAAGAAAGGGGCGTGTAGGTCTTATGTTCTAAGCCCTAGCTCTTACTGGTTAAGTCTCAAAATGAAAATTGGTATCTTCTAGGGAGGAGCATGAATCTCATATTCAATGAGAGAAACTATATATTGGATTCTACTTCTGATACTGTTCCAGAAATTCATTTTAAGCTCCAGCTCATAGTTGTTTTTTTTCCCCCATCTTCTTTCTCTTCACTTCTTAGATATCATTTCATAGAAGGAATAGCAGAAATCAGTTGTTTCAGCTCATTGCTTTTAGACACTCTACAAATAGGGCAACAGAATCTTAGTGTTTCAGTGAGCTGTTTATTAAGACAACATTTTTATACTGTATCTGAAATATATTGTTATCATAAAACTATGACCTTCTTGGCTGAACTTAGTAAATGCTCAATAAATGTTTGTGAAAGAAAGAACTGATACACAGTGCGTGAGTTCTTAGAATTCCCATCATCTCTATCCCCGTATAGCTTATCTTTTCCTTCAGCACATTCTCTCTTGCTAATTGCCTAATCTATACTGTTTAATTCTTTTTATTTAAAGAAATGTTAATAAAGACAAAAGTAGCAATGAATCTTAGAAGTACTTTCAAACTATACATATTATTCACTTTTATCTGGATAGTTTTCTGCTCAGTTGCTTATGTAAATTGAGACACATTGGAATATAAACCCCTTGGGGCAGGGTGTCTTTCTTGTGTCTTTAAGGCTATACCTGTGGGCACAGCACACTGTCTAGCATGAGGAAACCCAGAAAATATTGATAAAGAAAGTCTGGTATCTACATGAAAATGGAGAATACGAGATAGCAGCAATCAAGAAGAGAGTAAATTCCCCTGGTGGATATTTCTCATGGGATCTGGGGGAAAGCAGATTAGGATTTGTGAAAAGTTGGAACTTTCATTGCATTACATGCCTTTTTATAAGTAAAAATGAAAGTTTTTCCTCAGTAATCGAGGGTGCAGATATTCACTGGACGGCATGAAGACAAAACAGTAAAAACATTCACTAAAATATTTATGCTCTTTGAGGAAACATAGGAACACAGTTATCTCTAAGAAGGATTCGTATACTCTAGGTTAGAATTTAGTGCAAAACTCATACTTCATTATAAAAGAGGAAGATTCCTATCACATTAGAAATGTTGCACCGACGATAACAACAGAAAGAAAGGCAAAACATTCCCCTTAGGTCCACCATGTTTGTGCATTCATACAAACCAACCATCTATAACATCTACAACTAACAATTAACCCTGAAACAAGTCACTGGCATTTAATATGACCCTGAAGGGGAGACCTTTTGGAGGTGTTTAGCTCTGTTTGGAGATTAGCTGATATGATCTCCACCATCACAGAGAGCTGACCCAGTTCCTGGTGTTCACAGGCAAAGAGCTGACACCATTAACAGCCCAGTGTGAATATATCCCATACTTCATCTCTTCATATAAAGTAATAAAAGAGTTTACATTTATTTTTTTTCCTGTCTTTTCTTTTTCAGGAATTAATTCTTGGATGGTAGCAAATAAATTTTAGCAGTTGTAAATGGAAACCAAATATCACAGAATGCAGACCCTAAATTTTGAATGCCAAGAAGACATAGCTGTTGAAAACTCGTGGATTACTGTTGCTTAAACCCTGGCAACACAGTGTGATCCCAACCAGAAGTAGCATCACCAGGAAGCTCAAATGCACAATCTCAGGCCCAATCTCAGATCTACTGAATTGGCACCTGCATTTAGCAACTTCCTTCTCTCCCACCTCACCCCTCGCCCCAGCTGATCATTAATGTTTTGAGAAACAACTGGTTCAAGCAAGAGCACTACTTTGTGTGCAGAGGGAACAGCAAAGAACTTTGGAGGACGCCTAAAACTAAAGCAAGAAAGACGGAAAAGTACAGAAACAACACTGAAATGAGTTTCTGCCTTGGTCTTGCCTGGACCATGCCGGGCTTATAAATTCCTGGATAATCAGGTCGTGATCCTCTTTCTTAATAAACAGGGCACACCAGGAGGCTAAAAATATCCAGAAATTCTATTTTTACAAGAAAAAGAAATCAATTGATTCAAAAAGATGGCAGTAGTCAAGAGATGGTATTGACTGATTTAAAGTATTGGCTCTTAAGGAAGTAGGTGAGTAGAAAGCAAAGAACAGGCAACTAGAAAACTAAAAGGACTTGTCATAACTCTTGGAAGGAGGTTTTGAGAGTAGGAGCTTTTTTGTAATAGGCTTGCTAGATTAAAGGGCATCTCCATTCCCTCAACACTCTGCATGTTTCCTTGACCAGAGAGTTGCCTACTCAATAACAGTCTGCTATGTTTATTCCAGAAATTATATTTGCTAGTTTACAATATAATGTATTTATGCAATTATGAATTAGGTGAAAGGACAAAATATGAATGAAAAAAGTTGTTTATATAAAAACTAAGTCGAAACTTTTGAAAAGACTGCATTAAAGTGAGGCACTACATATACGTGAGATCATACAATATTTGTCTTTCTGTGTCTGGCTAATCACACTTAGTATAACATCCAGATCCACCCATGTTGTCACAAATGGAAAGATCTCCTTATTTTTTAAGGTTGAAGAATATTCCATGGTATGTATTTAACATAATTTCTTTATCTCTACATCTTTTGATGGACATTTAGGTTGTTTTCATGTCCTGGCTATTGTGAACAATGCAAAAATGAATGTAAAAGTACAGGTATCTCTTCAAGATCCTGATTTAAGTTCGTTTGGATAAATATGCAGAAGTGGGACTGCTAGATCATATTGCTAAGAGAGTAGCACAATTATGTTCTATTCCATTTAAAAAAATCTGAAATTGGAAGTTGTAGATGATGCATTAAGAATAGAGTTTTTGCAAAAAAGACTTAGAACCTCAATATGAAAATATTTTAGGAAAAGGTCTTGGCCTATATGAAAAAATTAATAAATGTACTCATATACCTTATTGAGTAAAATGTTTATTTCAAGTATATAATCAATTTTTATAATTACCTGCTTTAGCCTAATAGCCATTGGTTTTGATTATGTAAGGCTAATAGCCATTGGTTTTGATAAGTCAACACCATTCTGAAAAAACTTCAATATATTTTCAAACTTTTTCATCCACCCACACCCACTGGCACCAATGGTCCTTATTCTAGAAGCACAGCATGTTGAGACAGACTATTACTGATGGCAATGTATGGGGTCATGGTATGTTGAGGAATAAAACGTTGAGAACCGCAAATTTAAAAAGAAATACATGCTTATTTCATTTAGAAGAAAACATTTTTAAATGTCTCTTTACTATCTGTAACAAATTTAAATGGCCATATATGTAGTTTATCATTTATTTATGATATATATTCAATATGTCTGTTTTCTTGATATGATGTTTATCTGTATTTATGAGGACAGACTCAGCAAATTATAAATACCTGCAAAGAGTATACATAAAAATAAAAAAGTTTTAATCTAGACTTATCTCTCATGCTGCCCGCAAACAGAGGAGCTCTAGATTAAAATGTTACTGTCCATAAGTTGTCAGAAGAACCTCTCACCTGCATTACTTCAACATATGTGTACTTGACAGGCCATGAAGTCTCCAAGTATCTGAAACATTGGCCCTCTGAGAAAAAAAAAAACCATGATGTGAAAATCATTTTACAGAGCAGCTCTGCTTGGACCTTGTTCAATATGAAAAGAGAGAAGCTATCCTAGGGGTCGTCCTCCACTGACTAGACCTGGGCTGAATATGTGCACAAGCCAAAGGGATGTCAGGGCACTAGGGAGCCAATTGCCTTTCTGTGATCCCTTAATTTGAAACCTTGTTTATCAGAGGTGTTCCATATTGGATCATAGAAAAGTGACCCAATCATGTTTTCTTAATGGAAAAGTGTCAGGGATAAATGAATAATAAGAACAGGGGTCACTTGCACTCATATTATGTTCCAATAAGGCAGAGCTATAATTTCTCATTCTCCCTGACAAGTGATGTACAGTCCTATCTTAGAAATACTATGCCTTCATATCTCAAATTCTCAAAGTAAACCCTCTTAATTTGTACACTCCTCTTACTTGTTGCCACTGTGTCATAAAATTCCTTATCATGTAAATATTATCCTTCATTTTGAAGACATGTAAAATATAATTCAAAAAATACATATGATTCACAAAACGTGGCAACCAGTTTGCAGACCATGAAAATCACAATTTGATTCAGAGGTGAACCAATTCTCAAAATAGTGAAGAAAATTATATTTTATAAATTCCTTTTACATGACTGCATTTCTTTTTTAAAAGGTTTTATTAAAATATAGTTAACATACAATATTGTATTAGTTTAAGCATTTCTACTACAGTGAAAAATGCATAAGAGAAACTCATACGAAATTAGAAACAAGTTAAGCAATAGGACAAAACTCCTGTGATGCCTAGGGACTAACACTTCCCACATCAAATTTTGAAAGCAGCACTAATCAAAACATATTAATATGAAAGATATTGAAATACATTCAGACTTTACTTATTAATCACGTACAATAGTGAATAAGGAGGTAAGACCAATGAACTGCCTTTTTAATTAAATAATCAAACATAAAATACTCTCTTTTAGATGGCATGAAATTGCTTTACCTAGTCATATTTATTTGTGTTCATACATGAAGCACTGAATGTAAGCCATGGCATAAAGCTTAAGTAGAACAGAATTCTAGTTACAGAGCCTATAAACATGGTACCTTCAGGCGAGCATTCTCAATAAATACTACTTAGCTGAGTTAACAGCAACAGCTATTATCACATGATGCATGGCTTTTTCATACTGCAAATTCTATAAGGTCTTGCAGTAGCATTTTCCAAATTATATTCCATATAACACAAGTTTCTCAATAGATATCGATCTATATCTATATCTACATATCTATATCTATAGATATAAATATATATAGTGTTAAAAAGTTTATATGTTCAAATGCTTATAGGACATGCTGGATGCTATGAACATCCCTTAGGGGCATCTGAATGTACGCTAAAATAAAAAGTTTTGAGAAGTCCAGCAGGCATTTATCAAATTTACCTGTACCGATTCCAGTTTTTCCCCAAATTGCTTGGCCATAGAACTATTTAGCAAGGAATATTCATTAATATTTCATAAAAAACTGGCATTCTGTGATACAGTTTGATCCACTGCCATAGAGACTGTCTTTCACAAACGTCGGTGAAGTAGAAGAGCATTCACATTTTTTTCAGGTAAGAAAACTAAAGGAATTATTAACTCTCAATATTTACTCAAAGATTTTAAAAAAATAGTAAATGATTACTATGTTTCTACCTATATGGACTTGAATATTTAATATGCTAGACTTTGATTAAAAGAACTTTCTAAACTTGACAGTGTTTTCTAGCAGTAATTAAGAAATTTAAGGAAATCTAGAAGTGAAAACAAATTGTTTCAAATAACTTGTTTTTAAACAAAAGAGAATTATAAGAGTTTGCTGTGTACTGATGGCTGGAAATGGCTTCAAATTGCTCATTTGAGACTGAAATTGTTATTGGCTTCAGATTTTTAAATGATTTAAGTTATCTCAGAAATTAGGTGTCTTTGCCCTCTTTCTCAATTTCTGCAGGATTCCTTTTTTGATTTATAAGCACTAAGGCTATACAAAGTTAGTAATCATTCTTATGTTTGTGAACACTATAAAACAGGAGAGGAAAACAGTATGTGTTCTTTAATGAAATATGATTTTCTTCAAATGTAAATGGACAAGATTATGTCTTTTGACACAGCCACTTAGATGTCAAAGAAAAAGTGTTGTCAGCTTCTGTCTCAAGTCTTCTTGTAGCTAATAAGAGAGTTGATACCAATGTGGCAGTTGGGGGAACGTCTACAGAAAGCAATCATAGGCAGAAAAAGGAGCTGCATTTTGACTTGTTCAAACAAAAACTTATCATTTCAATATGACAGGTATATTACAATAAAGATTAGAATTTCCATCATGAACTGCTGGCAATCTTGGATTTAATATTAGTAGTTCAAATATTTAAGAACAATCTTTAAAGGTTAACATATAGTTAAACCCATTTGTCTTTTTCCAGTATAGCTTTCTTCATAGTTATATTTTTAAAAGCATTTTCCATTTCCATTGTATATGAACATTCATCTAAAGTTTTCTATAGTATTTTTGTAGTCTTAATTTTATATTTACATTTTTAATCTGCCTAAAGTTACCTTTGGTATATGCTATATAAAAAGGATCAAACTTTTTTCTTTCCAAATGGTAGTATTTCCCATATGTCATTTGAAAATAAAGCATTTTTGCCATTATTTGAAATAAAATCTTAATAAAACTCTATGCTTGTATTTAAACGTTTTTAGTTTGGGTCCTCATTATTCTGCTTGGTACTTGTATCTGATGTGTCTGTCTATTCCTACAACAATACCTTAAAAAGACTTGGAGCTTTAATATGTATTTTAATATTGAAATGTAAAATTAAACATTTTATCATTTAAAAAAAATAACACTTTGAAAAAATTCACTCTAGGATATTTGTTTTACTATGTCTTTGGAACTGGAATCACTGGTGAAAAAGTTCCTCTACTAAAAGCTTGGGCTTCAATAATCTTAACAGCAAACACTTGTAAAGTTTCCAAGAAAAAAAAAAAAAGATTCCAAAGTCAATGAAATAATTGCAAAGCAATAAAAAGATGAACTTCCAACTTATTTTGTGAAACTGGTATAAATGTTATATTAAAAGATGACATTAAAAATAGTTCAGCATGTCAAAAATATTAAAAACGTATTAAAAGCATTTAAATTCAGTGTCTATTCCGAGTTTAAAGAACACTAAAAGTATAGGTATCCATTCTTTTCAAATAAAAATAACCTAAAACATCCTGCTTAAAGAAAGACAAATACTGTATGATCTCACATGTGGAATCAAAATAGGCCAAACTCATAAAAATAGACAGTACAACAGTGGTTACCAGGGGTTGGGTGTGGGTGTGTAGGAGAAATGGGGAGATGTTGGTCAAAAAGTACAAACTTCCAGTTACAAGATGCATAAGTTCTGGGGATCTAATGTACAGTATGGTGACTTAGTTAATACTGTATTGTATTCTTGAAAGTTGCTAAGAGAACAGATCTTAAATTTTCTCACCACGAAAAACAGTAAATACATGATATGAAGGAGATGTTAGTTAATGCTAATGGTGGTAATAATTTTGCAATACGTTGTACACCTTAAACATACACAATGTCATGTGTCAGTTATAGCGTGAAAAAAAAACATCCTGCTTTACAGTAAAAGATTAACTTAAAAACAAGCTTTTCTTTAACACTGCTTTGGAAGTCCTGGCTAATGACATGACAAAAGAAAAATCAGAAGTATATAAATCTTGGGAAGATGACTGTTTACTTGATAAAATATAAATATTAACTAAAAAACAATTAGAACTAATTAAAGAACTCAGTTACAAGAGTAATCAGGGAGATCATTTCATAAACTATATAAATGTCAAACCAATGTACTATGTACTTGAAACTGATAACAATTTTTTTAAAAATATTTAAACAAATCAATAAATTTCCTTTATCTCAGCATTAGAAAACAAAAGAGGAAAATCCATAAAGACTTAAAAATCTACATACAAATAAAATACTTTGAGATACAAAAGGCAGCATAAATAAATAGAAAAATAGGTTAAATTTTCATGTGAGAAGAGTCAATATTTTGACATGAGTGTTCATTTTGTCAAAAAGTGTTGCAGAATATAATAATAAAGATTGTTGCAGATTTTGAAATAGCCTTGCTTATGTATTTGGAATAAATTTGCATTATTTTTGCAAGATTTTCATTTTTTCATTTTGTATAGCCATTAGTTAATCCAATTATCGAGAGAGAGAGAGAGAGAGAGAGAGAGAGTCCTCCTTTCTTTTCTTTCCTTTCTATTCTCACTGGTACTGTCCTAGTTTTGCTCCACAAGGGTTCATCATTAGGTGGTTTGGTACATCCTGAGTTTGGAAGGAAAGTTTTGTACTTTCTTTGCCTAATCTCTAGCCCATGATCTTGTTAATATTATGAAGAACCCCATAAATGGTGTTTCTAGTTCCTATCTTTAACACCTTGAATATATTCTACATACCACTAAAATGACTTTTCTAAGATACAGATCAGCTGATGTCACTCCCTTCCTCAAAATCTTCAATGGTTCCCAATGGCCTACAGTATGTCATTCAAAGACTTTGGCATTTGATACCTCTAAGATCAAGACTCAACCCCCCCTGTTAAGCAAATTCCTCTAAATTCGGCACTCTGCATCCATTCCCCAGCCAAACTATGCTGTACCCAAAGTCACAGACCAAATTCTACCTAATTCCTCTGTCAAAATCTGACCCCATACCTATCTGAAATTTAAATTCTTTCTCTTCTGTGTTCTGATAGCAATTTATTCACAAATCTGCACTAGCATTTATTCTATTATTCCATTATTTATTGTATGTGGTTATTTGTGTACTGTATAAATGGTAAGATTCTTGGGGGCAGAGTTCATGTAATATTTATACTTATGTTCTCTACCTCACCACAGGCACACCATCTTATATTCAAAAATAATCAATAAATGTTTGATGAATTTATTAAAATTAGTAACTTTATGGAATATGACAGGTAGATATTACTCTATTCAATTTTATTACAGCCATCTTTTTTATATGTTCAGCATGCTCCACTTCATACACTAAGCAACTTCCGTTTTATTATCACACAGCTTGATGAAATGGGTATTGTTAGTCTCATCTGTCACATGTTATGTTAAGCACCTTGCATTTCATTCCATTTTATTTTCATACAACTCTATGGACTAAGTATTTAGTGGCTGAATTTTTCAGTTTAACAACAGAATGTATCTTGCCCCAAAGTGGCAGACCCTCAGTTCAAACCCAATTCAATTTGACTCTAAGTCTGTGTGTGTGTGTGTGTGTGTGTGTGCACGTGCACACATGCGCACGTGCATGTGTGCATGCAAGCTAGTAGAAGAAAAGATAGATATTAAACTCTAAGGATGAAGGAATGTGATGAAAGTTATAGAGAACATATGTGCAATACAATATGTACAAGCATCTGTTACTGTGGATCCCAGAGTCACAGAGAAAGAAAAGGTCAGGATATGTTTTTATTTATTTTTTTCCTGGCAAAGGGCAATAAACTAGGGAATTAAAAGAACAAAGGTTTGGTGTGCTTAAGAAAGACTTGGACAAAACAGTCTTGAATTGTATGGTATGTGAATTATATCACAAGAAAGCTATTAAAAATAATTACTTGGGGAGTTTTTTTTCAAATGCAGATCTATATGTTCTACCTCAACTAATTCTGCTTAAATAGATCTGGAGAGAAACACAGGAATCTGCATTTTAAGAAATCACTTCTAGGTAATTCTGATGTAGGAGTTTAACTGCTTTCATTTTGAAACTCACTGGCATAGAGGGTTAAAAATGTAGAGCCACCATGTTCAGTTTTTCAGATCACACGCTACAAATCTCCAGTGGTGCCATTTGTATTATTTGCTACATGAATGTTACCCTCTGAAGTTATGCAATGCAAAATCTGTATAGATGTGAGCAACAGCCCTATAAAAGTACATGGTATGATGGGAGAAGGGATGACTAACATTTCCTCAGTCCCTGCAATCTGCCATTTGCTGTGCTAGGCATGGCAGATAGATGACAAATGATAGATCAATAGATCGATCGATAGAACTTATGTAAGTTACATATCCATCTTATCAACATCATTGAAAGTTAGGTATTATCATCTCTGTTGCCCAAATGTAGAAACTTTCATTCAAGGAAATTTAATAACATCTCCCACATTGCACAGCCAAAATACTTTCATTCATTCTATTTATAAATAGCAATTAATGTCTATTATACAGCTGGCACCAAGGGAACTAAAACCAAATAATTGAAGAAAAGTTTATTAAAGAAACAATATCACCAGAAGGAGTCCAGCCTGGTGTTCTATATGGCAATGGGTATTGTCTATGGAATACAGGCTGAATAAGTCATCTGTGATCAGGTGGTACTTTATATTAATATTAGAACCAGGAACATCATCAAGGGATCCATATGAATATATCACAGTATGTTCTCACCATAAATATCATCTTCTTGCTTCAATGACCAAGATAGTCATCAAATGGCATTTCAATTTTTTAAACCCACGAACTTTCACTGAGCAAACACTGTGTGTCAAACCCTTGATAAGGATAACAAGAAAGAGCTCTATATTTTTGATGAAACCTCAAAGGACCCCACTTGTAAATTAGGACAGCCTTGTAAATGGTTTGATAAAAATTCCAAGGTCAATAAAATGTTCATTTTCACTAAAAGCCTAACTGATCCACAGTGGCTACTTTTCTCCTCTTCCTAAGAGAAGATTTTGCCCTCTCCTCCACTCATTCTTATATCATTAAGTAAACACAATACCCAAAAAAGAAAACTATCTTCTAAAGACGCACATTGCCATGGGCTTACTACGGTAGCTTTTAAGGAACTTAAAAGATTTCTTGATTTGGAGTAGAATTGGCAGTGATTGTGCTGAACCACTTCTCTGAGATGGTTAGTAAAATTAGAAAGGGAAAATAAGTAATTTAATTCTTATATCCACAGGGCACTGTCATAAAACACAAGAAAGCATATCTCTGCTTTAGCTTTATAAGCTTTATAGTGTCTTCCTGCTTTCATAAAGAATATGCTATTACCTTCATTAAGAGCAAACCATTAATAATCAGGAGATTAAAAAGTACATGTAAATATTCTATGAACTCAAAAAAGAATATTAGAGAGTATTATTCAGGTAAAACCAAGTAAAATAATTACTAGCTTTAAACTCATCATTTAAAAAGCTAATACTTAGCAAAAATAGTTATGCAAGATGATGAAAAGAGAAGAAAATATGATGGTGCAATTGAGAAAAAATTTAAAACATTCTTGTCACCCAGAAGGACTTGAGTCTCACTTTCAATTTCATCAGTACTTTGATATAATATTCAACTTATCTTTGGCATTCTCATGAACCTTGCTTTTCTTCTGAACACTCAGTAAGTACATTTTTGCTCTTCAAATAGGAGTATTTTGAGATCTCAATGGAATTATCATCACACTTAATCTAGTCTCTTTGCCAAAGCTCTTTATCACCAAACACCACATGCAACATTTATATTCAATCCCCCAAGTAGGAGCTTTGAAATTGAAAATTCAAAATATCAATGTTCTATTTGACCTTTTGCCCAGTTCCTGCCAAAAAATATTGCAAAGCAAAAATACAAAATATTTTATCACTTTATTACAGAAAAAGTCAGACGTATACAAAAATAGAGAAAGGAATAAAATAAACACCCATGTACCTATTATAGCTGCGAAAAATAACCTATAGACAATCTTGTTTCCTCTCTACTTTCATTCACTTGATACAAATCCCACATAGACATCTTTGATCCATAAACTATAATACCATTATCTCACCTAAAAATAAATCATGAATATAATCAAATATCCATCCATGATCAAATTATTCTGAAAAATACAAAATATTTGATTGAAATTTGTAAGCTATAATAATTGCACTCACATGAATAAAATTGTAATATAGTTGTGGATAAGCTTTGATAAACAAGTCTTGCTGGGGAATAATGGCTTTTAGAATTTGATACAGAAAAAAAAATTTTATCATGTCTTCTGATAATCAAATCATTTCAGTAGTCACACTACCTATCATTTGGTTCAATATATTGAATTTAAAGTACTACAGCTATCAATAACATTAGAGCATTGGTTTTAACCAAAAAGATGAAAGAGGATAAAACAATAATCAGGAAATTAAGGTCTCAATGTGATAATGAAGCCTCCTAAATCTTCATTTACCCACTTCCTACTTTTCTTTCCCTTGGAAAAGGTGAAAATTAAAAATTAGTTTATAAGATTTCCAGTGATTTTCTATTAAGTTTGGATTTAACTTCAACAGACATTTATCACCTTTAAAAGAGCCAATGCTGTGCTTCAGGTTTCTTTTAACTCTCAATATTTCTACATTTAAGGCAGAAATGAGTAATTTGCCATGCCCCTTTCACAAAACTGTTAGAAAGTTCACATAAAATAAGCATCTCTGTAAGGAGACATTCAAACAGCACGATACTATTGTTCCATAACTTAGAATAATTTGCCAACAATGAAACTTGGAAAGCGAGGTAATTATCTTTTCATGTTTATCTTTATTCCTAGGCACCATGTTGTAGTGAAGGATAGACTGAACTAAAAGTGTACATTTTCTTATCAAAGCACCTAAAAAAAATTTGATTTCGATTTTATTATTAATTTATTCCATTGTAGCCTAATTGGAAGAGTAATACGCTGTGGTGCTACGATATAAGCAAAATAAGTACATAACATAAAGATCCATCTACTAGAATGTGGCCTACATTAAAGCAGTGGTCTTTGTTTTGGTTGTTGATATACTCCCTCCAAAAAGAGAATAAATTAAGGCCAGAAAGTTAGGGATAAGTAAGGAATAGAAAGTAGGTACTGATATTAAGAAAATTATAAAGCTAAATGGAGAATTATTTCCATTCACGTTAAGAAATATATGAGCTGAAGACATTGCTTCCTAAAACAGAGTCACAATATGAACCAAATCGGTTAGTCGGTGTCTAGAATCTGTGCTATTAATCACTATGCAATTCAACTTACTATGTTCTATCAAAAACAATTACCCATCACATCTCTAAAATAAATATGAGATTTCATGAAAGTAGATACCTCAACCCCAATTAAGGTGCTTTAATGACTTAGGTAAACACATCTGACATCTTTCAAAGTAAAATCTAAGATTTTCCTTGGGCAAATGCGTTGAGAGGCAGTGCAACCCACTACATAATAGCTGAGATTTCTGAGCCAGACACTCTTGAGTTCAAGTTCTATGACTTACTAGCTGTGTGGTCTTGAGAAGGGCATTTAATTTGTCTGTATAGTAATATATTTTTTTCATGGAAAATCATTTATTATGAAGTATATTGCTCCAAAGAGAAAAAGCAAAAGGCTCAGTCTTATTTAAATATGTAATATGTGTCTTACTCTGTAGCTGTTTTTAGTGGTGACTCTTTTCCAATACCCCACCACCACCAATCATGGACATACCACCTACAAAGAAAAAATACCCTTGCTGGTTTATGTAATTTTCTACTTTTGGCATCTTTCCAGATCCACGAGAGTACGTGAAAGATGACTTAGATGTTGTTCTCAGCCCACAGAGACGAAGCTTTGGAGGAGGCTGCCACGTGACAGCTGCTGTTAGCTCTCGGCGCTCAGGAAGCCCACTGGAGAAAGACAGCGATGGGCTTCGCCTGCTTGGTGGACGAAGGATTGGCAGTGGGAGGATAATCTCTTCTTGGACCTTTGAGAAGGATCACCGTCTTAGCGATAAGGACCTGCGGGACTTGAGAGACAGAGATCGAGAGAGGGACTGCAAGGACAAGAGTTTCAGGGTTTGTCTTCTAGACCCTTTGGCATCTTGTGTACTTAGGAACTTGATATTCACTTCCTTTGTTCCAGGTTACTATGAGATCCCAGATGAACACAGCTCATTCTTAAGCCAGATAGGGAGCAGTAGAGAGAGCTGAGTGGGGGTGGGGAGAGGATTCAAGTCTATGGTATAGTATCTTCATATGTAATATACATATATGTAATACATATATGCATGTAATTATATGTAATATGTATTACATATATGTAATATATGTGTGTAATATATATATTAGGAACTCGATATATATATTACTCGATATATATATATTACACTGTCTCATATAT
>NW_006431043.1:1400349-1419819 GCF_000325575.1 Pteropus alecto | reverse complement strand
TCCGATAGATAACATGAGAAAAATGCAGTATCTGACACAGGTATAAACTCAATAAATAGTAATTTATTATTATTTGGCTGATCGGCCTTTGTATATCCTAGAGTTTAACTATTTGAATGTTCAAGCTTCTGATTTGCTAATTCTTTGAGGGTAACTGTCACTGAAGTGCTAAACAAACAGGGTACATTGCTTATGTGTTGGTTTTAGCTAAAAATCCCACAAGGAGAAGTATAATGCTACCAAATTTTGTAGTATAATCTGATGGACATAAAACACTATTATATCCAGCTTTAATTTGAATGTTCACCTAATCGATATAGATAAGTCATAGATTCTCCATTGGCGGTTTCAAGACATAAATGGCAATTTAAGTCAAATAACAGAGGCCATAAATGCAATTCAGTTCACATTCACTGTCAGTAATGTCCCTCTTTTGCATAACACATCAGTGACAGCATCTAAAATTAAAATAACTGTTTAAAGGTACGTAAAGAAGGCTTTTCAAGATCCGAGTTTTTTATTTGTCTAGAAAAAAATAAGTTGGATGTTCTGTTATTTTCTATTTGCAGATGCATAAAGCAATCACTTTAGAAAATGAACACTTTGTTAAATTTATAGCTGGTGTGTTCTCATTTAGACTAATCTATGCTGGCTCAGCTTAACTACTACATTGTCAGTGCCTGTTTTGCTGAGCACACCCAGCAAATTTCACAATGGCCAACATTGTAATAAAGTATTACATATTTTTCCAAACAGTACATGTAGCTGCACATTTTATAGAAAGGAAACAAAAGGAGAAAATTGAAAATAGAGAAAGATGCAATAAGGATGAATTTCCATTAACAGCCAGGCACCTGAACATCGATGTGGTTACTCATTTCCTCACTTGCAGATTAATGACAGTGTTTACCCCCTTGATATTGACAAGGACATAATACATACTGACAAATGATTAAGGAGGCTGCAGTAGAGTTTATTTCTTGGTAGTGTCAACTGCCCTTCCTTTGGCATGATATGAAAGGCTTACATCAGCGGTAATTTTTAGCAACACCCTTCTGGGGGTTCTCTTACAACTTTATAAAATGAGTATGACAAATTGATTGTGCTAACAAATGTGGGCTGCAGTGAGTGGTTTACTAGAGATTGCATCTGGTTTCTAAGTCAGAAGAATGATGACAATGTTATATATTAAAATCAATAGTTATTTAATATTCCTATAAAGCCTAAAGATTTGTGATAGTTAAAGATAATCTAGTCTGTTTTGTAATACTTGTTTAAGCAAGATTGTTACATTAAATTACTGCTCAATAGGAAAACAAGTAATCAAATGAAATGGTGTTGTGGGTGTTAGCTGAGAAAAAAATAATGGCAGATTTAAGCATAAGCCCTTTAAAGAAAAACTTTTGATTTTTGACTTTTTTAATGTCAAAATGGGATTTTCTAAGTGAACCATCCACTATTTAGGACTCTGATAACTCAAAATAAGCAACAATAAACTTTTAATATCATTGTGGCACATTTGCATTTGAAAGCTATTGAAGCACTATTTGGAACTAAAAAAGAGAATTTCAGAATTTTCATTTTTTCAATGTTCACTTTTCCACTTCTTTATATTGCGATCAATTAAATTCTGTATTTAAAATAATATATTTCTGCTGGACATTATGGCTTGTGTTGAAACAAGAACTTTCCTTATCAAATACAGCTTTAGGCATATCAAATTGAAAGTTACAGTAGCAATGATAAGCAAAAGTATTGAAGCAAAAGCGAGAGAGTGAGGAGATCGGGTCTAGAAGGAGGCAAAGACTAGGAAGGGGAATACATTGCAAAACTGGTGACAGACGGTGAGAAGTGCCTTGAGAAGGCGGATAAACTGAATGGGTAGAAAGGTGCAGAGGGTAAAAGCTGTAGCTTTGGATTCATAGACTTTGGAAGAGAGGAAGAATGAAAAGAACCACCAAAGGAGCTGGTGGAATGCAGAGAAAGAATCAGGAGATCACACAGCTCAGAGAGTCCAAAAAAAGGAGTCCACGGTGTGGAGAAGGGGCTGATTGATTAACTGTCTACTTTTGCCTGAATTTCAAGAAAAATGAAGATTTATAAAATGCCACTAGATTGGTAATAAAGAGATCACTGCATTTCAAAAAGCACAGTTCGGTGCACATTTGTGGGCAATGAGTTAAGGAGTGAATATATACTGGGGAAAAAAAAAAGGGACAACAGTTGTAGACATAATTCTGGAATTCTCCACCCTGAAAGGAGGCAAAGGGAGCTGGAAACATGAAAGGTTCAAATAAAACTTGCTGCTGTAGTTGCCAAAACAAAGTCAATCCCCTGCTTTTAGTCACAGAGAAAGAAGATAGTGAGTAAAATGGATTATAAATCTTTAAATGATAAAGAAAAAGGGAGGGTCCAGGAAAGAATCAAGGAGATGAAAACAAAGTGGGAAAGTGAAAAGGGTTACCTCTGAATAACAGAAATGCTGGTAGATATAAGTGTGCATAAACAATGTATAATATAATATTTTTAAATGTCAGTATTTACAGCTTTTATAAAAAAATACCTGTGGAACTTTTATTTCTGTGATTTAAAGCAGAAATCTAACAAGAATAACAAATGGGATGAATAAGACAGCTACAGAATTACTAACAACGGAAATGTCATCGACTTGTGTCATGTCTCTTACAGATATGAAACACTGAAGTCCCAGCTTCTGTCAGTAAATTCTACCAAAAAAATGACATGTGAATTTTACCTCTAACTATAGGGTAAAATAGAATATGGAAAAGGATGACATTTTGAAGGGATGACTTCATAACTACCTCTAAAATACACAAATTAAGAAATGAATTGATCAAGGATAGCATCGAACATATAATCAGTAGTATTACAATAGCTATGTATGGTGTCAGATGAGTACTGTATTTATCAGGGTGATCACTTTGCAAGTTATAGAAATGTCTAATCACTATGCTGTACACCTGAAATTAATATAATATTTATGTCAACTATAATTGAAAAAAATAAAATGATCAGAAACTTGGGCACAGTTTAATTCTGGTTTCATAGGAGAATTCAAAACTGGTTAAATAGAATTCCTGAGTAACATCATGAAAAGTTTTATTTAAGAGAATGTTTTGATATTGGAAAAGTAGTGTTAAACCTTTCTTTTCTCTTCCAAAGCCCTCCTATGTTCTCGGTCCCTAGCCTTTATCATCCACAGTTCTTTAGAGAGTAGTCAACAGCCATTGCCTTCCTCCTCCCGCCCTTCCTATTTCACTAGTCATCCATGAAATTCAGCTTACTAAAGGCACCTAAGCCCTCCTAATGGCCAAATGCAATGGGTACATTTCAGATTTTACCTTATTGAATTTATCTCTTGACTTTGTAATACCTGTTCATTCTATTCTTTCCTAAAATTCCTCCACTGATTTCCTTGAAATCACACTCATTTACTTATTCATTCATTCACTCAATAAATAATGATTTTAAGACTATGATTTGCCAAGAATCTTTCCTACAGTTGTTCGTCATTCTTTAATTGAGCATTTTGGTATTTATTGTTCTTCCCTCTCTGACCCCTTAAATGTTCTCCGCACTTGACATAAAACTCTAGGTGATCACACCTAGTGAGGATGCTAGCCGTCACTGATATCAATAATTTCCAACGAAGGACATGAGAAGTATGAACAAGAATTCTCTATGGAATGTGTCAGGTACAAGTGAATGTTCTACAGACCTCTAACTCTCCAAAAGTGAAGTCAGCACCACCCACCCCTAATTTCACCCCGAATCCCAATGTCTTCTTCTATGGTGTCCTCTATCATATTACTAACACAATCATCTGCCCAGTCACCAAAGCAAGAAACTTGGGTGTTTTCTCAGGTATCTCTATCTACTTCTATTTTTCATTCAACTCTAAGTAGTTTGTTTTTCGGGTTTATTTTTAATGAGATCTTTTTGAAGGTATAAATCAAACACTATAAAATTCACTCTTTTAAAATATGCAATTTACTAGTTTTTAGTATATTCACGATGTTGTACAATAATCACAACTATCAAATTCCAGAACATTTCCATTACTATAAAAAGAAACTTTACACGCATTAGCAGTCACTCGCAATCTCCTACTCCGCCCAGCACTTGGCAACCACTAATCTACTTTCTGTCTTTATGGATTTGGGACAAATAAGTGGTCTCTTCTGTATGACTTAGTCCTGTTTTAAAATAATCATTTCTAGAGTCAAATTTTCATCTCCATTCCTGTTTTTCTGGACTATTCTGATGATCTCTTAACATATCCTTATGACACTTAGCCAATACATTTATCTAAAGCAAAAGTCTGATCAGATCATTTCCCTGCTTTAAACCCCTAAGTAGTTAACGATCACTCACAGATGAAATCCACGGTCTTCAAACATGGCATAAAAGTCAATGTCTAAACTCTTGAGTCTCTCTTGACATCAAATGCTTTAAGCTTTACCAACACTGAATTATTAAGTTTCCTATAAGCATAATGTTGCTCTTACCCTCTTTGCCTTTGCTCAAGTCCCTTTCATTTCAGAATGTTCTCCTCACCTGGCCAACGCTCATTTGTCTTTTAAGACCCAGGCTTTGATTATTCAAGAATCTCTTCCTGATACCCTAGGATCATATGCTCCTCCTGAGTGCCTCCAAAATATTCACGAAGATGCACATTACTGCATTTATCACATTATTTGATAATTATCTGCCTAAGTATCTCTTGCCTTCACAACACTTGTGAAATCTTTGGGATGAAAAGGCTAATGTAGTCATCTCTATTTCCCAAGTTTTCTGTAGAGTTCTTAGAATATGAGAGCCATTCCAAATGTATTTGCAAATGCATAAATGAATGAGTGCATCGATAAATTAATATTATAAACTCATTGAGGAAAGCTTAATTAAATGACCTCAAATACTTATTATTGGACATACCATAAAAAATGGTCTGGTCCATGAAGCAGTAAAGTGAAAGACATAGATCAATTGCTAGAGTAAAAGAAAAAAATCGAAATCAGCAAATGGTGAATTGTATTTAATCAGAAAATTTCAATGCAAGGATAGATAATCATGAATTGGAGATGGTGAATGGGGAAAATTATACTGAGAATTGAGACAGATTCAATGATTTCCATGATCATGCAAATAAGAATCCTGTTATTTTATTAAGGAATAATAAACAATATGTCCACAAAGATACAGGCAATTTTGAACTGAAAGAAATGGAATGCAATGAATGCTAAAGCAAATTACTAATGGACAATCAACAGGGTCATAATTAGGAAAAAAGAAGTCTAACGTATTTTTAAAGCACACCAACTGTTTTTAAAACAGTTGACATGATGATGGGTATAGATCTTCCAAACAGCATACATCAGAGAAAACTGAAATCATGTATGAATACTACATTTCTCAATCGTCTGACACTGTTCGTCTGACACATATCATACATGATATGCAAGTAATGGTAGCCATCCTTAATAAACAGACTTAGATTATCTTTAAAGTTTGGTTATTTGGTTACACTTATTGTTTTTCCTGCAGAGACTAAAGGTTCCTTCATTTCAACATCCACCATGGCTGTGCTGACACTCCAGAAAATACTAACAAAGCCTTCAAGCCTGGCTTTATAAACCTCTGCTGTAATGGAAAATAAAGCAGAGGCATAAAAACCTTATAAAAGAAAGTCCCTTGTTGCCATGGTAATGTCTAGTTCCTAAAGGCTCAAAGGAAGAGCTCTTTTCTCTGATTCACCTGGGTCCTGTTTTTGCATTGGTGATATTTAGATGATCAAAGATTTTTGAGAAATAAGCATTTGCTATACGCAGGTAAACATTCCACATTTATTTTTAGTCTGTAGAAACAGATTGTGGGCACACAAATCCACATTCAATTAATTCACTAAGGCAATATGCAATGAGTAGTGGTGATTCACTACTCATTCAGAATGCTCCTTCCATGTTTTCTCTCCTCTTAAAATGTCCTAGTACAACTAAACATGACATCTTTTTTCATTATTCTATTTGCTTCTAATAGATTCACATTGAATCATAACATTTGGTCAGTTTATAGCGGAGTCATAATCATTCAACAACAACATTCCAAAAACAGTGAAGCACTGATTTACTATCAAATATAATTTACAATCTTAATTTTTTAAAAAAGTAACTCATAATATTTTGCTTGTTTCTAATTCACCATTGATTCTTGTGCAATTAACATATGACTCAAGGAAATATATAACTTTCAGTCACCTACTGGAAATACATATATATCTATGTATGTGCATATACGTGTATGTTATTCTGTTTAAAATGTTTTTAAATATCACAATATAAAGATGCTCAATGTCATTAATCATCAAGGAAATGCAAATTAAAACCACAATGAGCTATCACCTATCAGAATGGCTATCATCAAGAAGTCAATAAACAACAAATTTTGGTGAGGATGTGGAAAATAGGGAACCCTCGTGCACTGTTGGTGGGATTGCAAATCGGTGCAGCCACTGTGGAAAACAGTATGGAGGTTCCACAAAAAAATTAAAAACAGAAATATCTTATGAACCATCAATTCCACTTCTGGGTATTTATCTAAATAAATCCAAAACACTAACTCAAAAAGATATACACACTCCTATGTTTATTGCAGCATTATTTACAATAGCCAAGATATAAAAGTAACCTAAGTGTCCATCAAGAGATGATTGGATTAAGAAGGTATGATACATATAACAAAATGAAATATTACCTGTCCATAAAAAAGAATGAAATCTTGCCATCTACAACAACACGGATGGATCTAGAGGGTATTATTCTAAATGAAATAAGTCAGACAGGGAAAGACAAATACCATATGATCTCACTTATATGTGGATTCTAAATAACAAAACAAATCAACAAATAAAACAGAAACAGACACATAGAAACAGAGAACAAACTGATGGTTGCCTGATGGGAGGGGAGTTGGGGAGCTAGGTAAAAAAGGTGAAGAGATAAAGAAGTACAAATTGGTAAATACAAAATAGTCACAGGGATGTGAAGTACAGCATAGAGAATAAGGTCAATAGTGTAATAACTGTATATAGTGCCAGGTAGGGTACTAGACTAACCAGAGGGATCATTTTGTAAATTATATAAATGTCTAACTACTATGCTGTATGCCCTAAACTAATATAAAACAATTTTTAATGTCATCTGTAATTGAAAAATAAAAAAAGTAAAATAAATAAATATCACAATGAATTATATAAAAACCTGCTTAAAAAAGAAATATATTACAGAGTTACTATAGTAATGTTATAGTAACACACACACAAACACACAATGTTTTCTGACTACTTGGTATCTAAAAACCTCCATAGCAAATGGTACATTGGCATGCTGAAAGATCATTTTCCAAACTGCAAATTTTATTCTTTTTCTATGTAAATATACATATAAAATTTCTTACGTTGCCTAGAAATACAACCTACAATGATATTTACAATAAGGTGTTTAATTGTTAATTATTTTGAAAGGTTAAGAAAGGCTGTATTTGAGTAACAAATGTTGGTAAATCTTAAGAAGAAATATATCAAATTCATTTATGGCATTTTTACCCATGTGATTCCATTGGGCTAAATATCTACGTATGTTTCCTTGAAAGAGGAACTATAATGACATAATGTGTCATATATTAAATATATCATTCCCTTTATTGTACTTCCTCCTTTACAAACACACCCTATATAATAGCCAAAGCCACTAGAGGCATCTCAGGAACTTGCCACCTCTTCATAAAAGGAACAGGACGCCTCCACCTCTATGCTCCCTGTGAACATTCCAGTATAGTCTGTATCACTCTATACTATATATGTTTATTATCTCCCACTTTACACTATGAGCTCTGTGAGTAGTGACCATGCTTTGGGCATTTCTATTTTCTCAGCAGTGGAGCTCAGCTGAGAATATTTAGTGAATTTACAAATGGTAACAAATGAATAGCACTTATCACAATGTACTGCGTATTATTACCAGTTATGTATACATCCAATGACCATTTTCTCTATTCACTAAATAATAACATGCTTGAGAACTGCAGGACTGGTCTAAACATATTTGTCTACTTTTCCCCTGGCACATTAATTAGGGATTTGGTAAAAATTAATTTTTTTTTATATTTCTGCCTTCACTTAGTTTTTTTTTTTTTTTTTAAGTTTATTGGGGTAACATTGGTTAATACAATTACATAATTTTCAAGTGTACATTATCATTTGACATCTGTATATTCTATCGCGTGTTTACCATCCAAAGTCGTTTCCTTCAGCTACCATATATTCGATCCCCTTTACCCACTTCACCCTCCCCCTAAACCCTATATTTGACCCCTTTTACCCCATCTGTCTCCCCCCTCCTCTCCTACCCTACTAGTAACCACTAGTCTAAAAATTACATTTTAATTAGAAATGTATAAAGTTTAGGAGTAGTAACAATAGAAATCACAGAATTTCCTATTGTTATTTCAATGACTTCTTTAGACAGTAACTTGTCTGTACTTTCTGCTAAGTTACATTAGAGAAATTTTGCCCCCTAAAAGCATTAGGCTTTTGATACACTTGGCTCTAGTTTCCAAGATGAGCTTCTTTCTGAAGGTAATATTTCTTGTCCTTTCTTTCAGGGATGGATTTGAGAGGCCTTACAGATATACCGGATACTGCTCTATCTTGAAACCTCAGGAATATTCCCCAAATAGATTATAAGTCCTTTGGTATCAGTAGAGATTTAAGTCTAATATAAGGTCTTTCTTAGTCATCACCTTTAATTATCCTGTTGAGACATTTTCTTCTAATAATATACCTTTCAACTGAACCACTGTGGCATCTAATATCAGTAGAATACTTCTATAATACAGTTCAATTTTTAAACATAATTTTATACAATTCACTGTGATATTTAGAAAATGGTTTAAAATGAAGTAATATGATGAGAGCAAAATTTCACAGTGTCAAAGCTCCAGAGTCATACTAACGTTTTAAACTTAGGATTATTTATAAAAGAGCATCATTCTCAAATAAAGTTAAAATAATAGCAATCATTAAATTCTTTTATAATTCATATTGGATTACCGATACATAATTTCTGAGAATAATAAAGACTTCGGATATTCAGACACCAATCTGACATTGTTAGCTATAGTTTAGAATCAAACAAAGCATTTTATTTAGAGTTCAAAACTCACAAAGCCTTGTGAACAGGTCAAGCAGACTCTAATATGCTACATCTGCTCCTGTGGTTGCTCCATTTTTTTTTCAGATAAAATGTCAGTCAAACAGTGTTTTGCCTATTCCCGCATGAGTTCTTAGACTGTTCAGAAAACTCATGGGGGGAAAGATTACTTATTCATGAAAGCACGGTTTTTTTGGTCATTCTAGATTTGATTGGCATTAGAAGCAACTATGTCTGACTCCAAAGATTTAAATATTCATTATAGCATAATCATGACATTTAAATATCTAAGCATTAGAAGTTTCAAAGTAATTTTCATTTTGGAATAAATGTAGCCTATTTTACATAGATGACCTAGCATAATGACAAGGCGTTACATTCCTGACAACTTAATGTTTGGGAGACTAAAATATAGAATATTTAGAATTTTGTTAAAATATCCTACCCAAGTTACTTAGATTAGAAACTAATTTTAGCTGAAAATTAGTAAATAAATAAGAAGATGGCACCTTACAATAACTTTGAATATGTGCCTCCCTTTAGATGAATTAAGTATCCCTATAATTATATGCATAAATTAAAATTTTATGACTGGATCACATATATAATACTAAGGGTCATTTAATCACTCTTAGAGAATGTTTTCATGAACTGCTCCCCTTTCTAAAGAACTGTAGTATAGATGTCTGTGTGAGAGTGGGGGTGTACACACACAGATAAATATTTCCATGCACTGGGCGCTGAAATCTGTACATAACAGACACAATACCTTCAAATGAAATATGATCAGATAAATTATCACTCTTTCTACTTTCTAACTTATTATGGGGCATAAATAATGTTTTCCAGACTGTAGGACATCATTTGAAAGTAAACCTAAGCTGATGTTTAGATTTTAATGAGAAAACAGTTGAATTCAATATTAAAAACAAGCAATAAAATAATTCAAGAAAATGTTAAATTTCTACATTAATTCAGTTTGTGGAAGAAATGTATTTTTAAAAATAGTTTCATTGCATTATAATTGGCATACAAATATAATTGTCTTGCATGTTTAATGGGTAGAATTTGATAAATATCAGTATATGCATACACCCAGGAAACCATCACTGCAGTTAAAAGAATAAACATATCGATCAGACCAAAAAGTTTCCTAGAGCCTCTCTGTAATGTCTCCCTTTCTGCCCCTCCTCCACTGTCTTTATGTAAGTGATCTGTATTCACTATAGATTAGCTTGCATTTTCTAGAATTTCATATAAATGGAAGAACAGTGTATACTTTTTGTTTGGCTTCTTTCCCTCAGCATCAGCATGATCATTTTGAGATTAACCCATGCTGTTACATATATCAATAGTTCATTCCTTTTGTATTATTGACTTGTATTCCATTGTATAGATAAACCACCATTTTAAAAAATCGATTCACCTGTTCATAAATATTTGGCTTGTTTTCAGTTTTAGCTATTGCAAATAAAGCTGCTATGCTCATTAGTATACAGCTCTGCATGGAGCTATGCCTTCATTTCTCATGGGTAAACACGTAGGAGTAGAATGGCTGTGTCATATGTAGGTGTATTTTTTAGCTTTTTAAGGAACTAACTGTTTTATAATGTGGTTGTGTTATTTTACATCCCCATCAGCAGTTGGTCCTCTGGGCCGTATGTACATTTACTGGGACAGAAGTATCCCTTCACTGAGCAATGTACTCTATATGGTGAGGTCCATTTTATAGGCGTTGGAACATAGGTTCACTATTCTAAATAATTACAAAAGTGGATTTTTTCCTTCCCTCTCACAAGTAACAGATAATGATGAAGAAAAGTACATAAATAAGAACAACTAACAATTATTGAGTGTAGCCTCTATTCTAAATGGTTAACATGCATTACATCATATAAATACCTACAACAATCCGTCTTACAGATGAGGAAACAGAAGGGATAAATGAGCTGCCCTTAGTCACAAAACCAAGTGGCAGAGCCAGGCTTCAAACCTGGCAGTCTGAACCCAGGGTTTCAGCTCTTAATCCCAATATGATACTCCCTCTTATCATCTACACATTACTGAATAGTTGTAATTTATACTACACAGCTATGAACTATCCCTCAGATTACTGCATGCCTTTGGTCAATTTCAAAAGTACTGAATTTACTTTTTTCATCAATTTTGTCTAGCTTGATTGTTTTTTGGAGAGTGAAGGTTTTGCTGATTTCCATACTCTGCCACAGACAGAAATCTTGTCTCCAAAAACGTATTTTTGAACAGATACTTATCTGAAACATTCGGTTTTTATTTTTAAACTGACTTTATTTTTGTAACTTAGTTTTAGTAATATTTCTTAATATAAAAAATGTTAAACAGCAACATAATACTCTATACTAATTAGAAACTGCTAAACAGTTCTAAAGTCTTTGTCCCTCTGTAATTTTTCACATATAAATAGAATATACCTCTGATAACTCTAATTTACTAGAAACAGGGGGGAGAATTCATCTAATACCTTCTCTCCCAGAGTCACAGTGAAATTCAAATTTACTTTCTTTAATCATTACTTTTACAAGTTATATATATTTATTCAGCTAGAAAACTTGTCAGTAATCTTGATTGTGCTAAAGAAAGTAGAGTTCACAAATGTTAAATCTAATTTCCAGACCTTTACCTAAAATAAATTTTACTAGTTGAGTATAATTCTTTAGTAAAATATGTATTAATTTCTACATAGGGTCAAATTCTAAATGTTTGAAACAACTCATAAAACATTTTATAAAGCAGCAAAATGAATGGTCTTCTTTTAAAACCAATCCCCAACTACTTGATATACATTTTATTATGATTAAAAATGAATGAATATAGGTAGTTTATAAACATGCAAATGATATAAATTTAAAGTTTTCATGTATTCAAAATTGAGCTTCCAGCTGTCAATGTAAGATTTTCAAAGCCAGTTAGAAAAAGTAGATATCAGGTATTTCCCTGTTTAGGAAACAAATATCATAATTAAACTGGGATATCTAAGATGAGTTTAATATAAAGAACAATATACAAATGTCATTAAGACAAAGCAAATGGATGTAACAGATATCAGAACCTAGAGATAAAGGACAAGCTGGGTTGAGAACGCTTTCTGACAAGAGCTGTGATTTTTTGTTATCTGATCACCAGTTTACTTCAAAGACCACTTGGCAGAAAGGGAGCCAGGAAAACAAATTATCCCACATTCAGTCTTCTCCCTCTCACTGATCTGTTGTTCCTCACTGGCTATACCCAGCTGAAAGACAGAAGACAGGGAACCCCTGAAGCCTTCCTTACAGTTCTCCTCCTGGGGCACACAGCATGTTGGGGGAGGGTGGAAATGGACCTGGGGGCAGGGAGGGAAGATATCCAAGATATTGCCTTTGAGTTTATAGCTGAAACATAACTATCATATCTCTTTTTTTACGCATACATGTTTATGAGTAAGATTTATTTAATAGTATACTGTAGCAAATTCATTTGTTAAACTGTAGTCCATATATATAAACTGCAGATTTTATTTTAGTAAATTAGATTTCCTGAAAGGCTAATGTCAAGACATATGACATTTTTATATGTTTTTACCTTGTTGCGAATATGTATATTTAGAACCAGAAAGGAAAGTATGATGATTAAGAAGCATACTAAAAAGGTTTTTGGTCCTTTTTTGTGATCTTCTCATATTTATTTTAGTTGTGTGTTTAAAACATTTTAATTAAGATATGTCTTTATTCACAACCATGGACAAATCCAAATGGAGTAAAGTGTGGACCCTTTTTTCCCTTAAGCATTTGGTTTTAAAAGTAGCAGCCATTAAAATAATGTTTGAACATCTTTCTTGCTGCTACAAGAATGACTGTTGATTTTACTACTCTATCTATAATGAAAACTCTGGAATTATAGAATTGCTTTCTGCAATTGCTTTTATGGAATTCTCAACATGCTAAGTTTACTCTTTTTAAAATAACTGATGAAATATGACACAAAGGCTCATTTTATAAAGCCTTGAAGGAAAATATACTCATCCTTGGCAATATTAGGTTTGTTAAAATTTCAAATGAGAGAAAAAACAATCTCATATATTCTTTACTAATGTATATAGTGGGTATTTAGCTTTGCTTTAAGGAATGCTTAGATAGATAGATAGATAGATAGATAGATAGATAGATAGATAGATATAGATATGCATACATCTCTCTCTCTCTCAATATATATATACACATACATATGTATGTATGCATGTATGTGTGTGTATATATATACATATATGTGTGTATGTGTGTGTGTGTGTGTGTGTGTGTGTGTATATATCTGTATGCATCACACACTATAACTTTGGTGGCATTTTATCACATTTGTCTTACAACATTACTTATCATCGACAAACCCGAGAAAAATTTTACTACTTGTTTTTTAAAATACCATGTAAAAATCATGTGAGTAAAACATCATTTTTGCATAATTTAGTTCTAATGTGGTTTGGTGTGCCAAATTTTTTAACCACATGCTATTCATAATTTTTAAGTTGGTTTTCTTCATATTAATGGGAAGAGTTCAAAAACTCAATTGATTTCAGAAGGATCATATTAATTCACAGTCCAATATACTATTAATAGCTCTATCTGGTATATCCTTAAGTTCAAAATGTTAAATGAAACTCATTCACAACATGATTTGGCTCACTTCAATGTTTCAATAAGTCGTCAAGACTACACCTGTCAATACCACAAAGAGTAGCCACAATAGAGGTTGACTAGGAATTTTATGTTTGATATATATTTTATGAGATTTATAAAAATTTCTCCAAAGATTTTAACTGAAATTGAAGGTATATTCATTAGTATTGTTTCATGGATTATTTTATCCCTCTATGAAGACTTTCCAGTGTTTCTATCAAATACTCAAAGATACTTTATTTTCTATTAATGTTCACTTTGGTAAGAGTTAGATCACATTCTTTATGTGTTGACTGCCTAAGGAAACTAGATATTTTTACAGATACATTCGTTGTAAGTATTTTTCATATCAAGTCCTTTATCTGCTCTAATTTTTAGCATTTGCAGAATATCCCAAAACACATTTTTTCTTTCTACTTTATTAGAGTACACACATGAAACTAACAGTTTTTCTATAAAACTTTGATTTTTAAGATCTGCTATAATTTTAAAACTCTGTTAAAATACTTAATACACAAATACACCTTCATTTTCAAACATGGAAATATGCGTTCATCATATGCATTTATTAAGCCAACTACACTATACATATGTAACACAGAGACTTCTTTCAGAATACATAGTTTTGTTTTTTCCCATTTCTCAAATTAATAGATATGATGAGACCTGTGATCTACAACACTGTCAGATTAGCATATATGTAAGTCGGCGTACTGTCAGGTATATTTTCATTTTCAATTAACTGTACAAAATAACATGCACGGAAGCTGCAGAATTGAATAAAATCGCTATAGTTTCAGTTCATATTAAACCTCATATAAACATGTTGAATAAAATTTGAGAAGAATCCAGATCCCTTTAAAGGCATTTCCCTATTATGTCTGTGACATAACATGTACCAAGCCCTTGAAAATAAAACCTGAGGAATCACCTCAGTGGCTTCCCTGCCACTTTTCATTCACATTTCATTCCCATCCTATCAAAATACAAGTTCCACCAATTCTTTTGTCTAAATGTCACTCAGATGTGTTCTGATCACCACAACCAGAGGACCATTCCCTTGTTTATTTTGAAGGGTCTTTCTGCTCATAGGTCCTGGTCACCTTGATGTTCCTCCCTTGATTCAAATCTCTCAGAATTTCCAAGTCTCAGTGAATTAAGCCCAAATTCTTTATTAAATCATGCCCCTCCCAATAACTACCCCCTCTTTGTTCCCAGCAGTAATTACTATTTTGATTTCTAGCCACACAGATTTGAACTTTATAACTTTATATAAATAGAATCATACAATAAGTACTCCTCTGAGTCCTTAAGTTCTTTTGATTATGTTTTAAACTTCATCCATGCTATAGTATATAGTTTTAGCTCTATCATTTTCATTTCCAAATAGTTCTCTATTGTGTGAATTTATAACAATTTCTTACCCATTTTATTGTTGATGGACATTCACATTGTTTCATTTTGGTAATATGAAAAACAATGCTGCTAAATGCATTGTTTTAATATCTGATGATATCAGGAAAAAATTGCAATTAATGTCACTTTTAATAAGTTTGCTCATTTTCCATCAATTCACATAATTTTCTGTCTTTTAGATGGACTTTTAAATGTATTTTAAAACGCACTTATTTAAGCTTATGTTCCTAAGTAGTTTTTTTAAAAAATATCAAGTCTAGTAAGATCATACTGAAACATGGAAAATAAAAATACACACTAGAAAGTATTCACTCATTTAAGTTCTACAAAAACCACCATATTTTTTTCTGTTTCAAGCCACACAATTAAAGACAAGGTCGATGTGAATAAAGACATGAGTGGTCATGACCGATATGTGACCTTATAATTACCTTCTATACATCTTATTTATGTGTCAAGTAGTCTCCCTAAGGCTCTTTCCAGATCTCATGCTCAAAGACTGAATTTCTTACCTTGTTAAGTGAGAGCATTCAGGTATCAAATAGAACTAAAAAATCATTATTGTAAGTAGGATTTAAAAAACATACTTTTAGATAACAGTAAAATTTACAGGATTATTCCTGCATATGTTATAGTTTATTTTCCAGAGCATGTAATGCATATTACATCATGTGTGAGACTGCTCTTAAATAGAAAGTCATTTAAGGTAAACAAAGATAAATGCGTGTGTCATCTGGTAAACGTGAAAAGAAAAGTGGAGTTGTTGAAAGAGTACAGGAAGCTAAGAGACAATGGCACTGTGACGCACAGATCCTATGAAAAGCTACAGACAACCTAAAAAGAAGATGAAAAAGGCATAAAAAGACCACGTGGAGATCAACCTCTATCAAGAAAAAACAAAAACAAAAAACCTGAGCAACAACTATTTATCGAACATCATGCTAGATTCTGTGAATACTGAAAAATAATGTCCTTTTGGGGGGGCGGGGGGTGGGGTGGGGTGAAGAAGCCATAGTCCACTAGGAAGACAAACTTGTAAAAAGGGAAATACCATAAAATGGGATAATTGTTCTCCAAAAGAGAGATATAATTAATGATTTTAAGACTAGTTCAAAAGAAGAAATGATAAATACCAGAGCAGCTGTGTTCACATACATTATCTGGCTGGGTGGAACATCATGCTGGATAATGAGTGGTATAACACTGGCAAGAAAAATTAAGGTAGAAAAGCTTTTGGTAGAATACAAAAAACAATCATCAGCATCCATTACATAGACTAGTTCTTCAAAATGACTCAATTTTGTTGTGTGTAAGGAACAGAGATAAGTGTAGGTACAACCAGGTAAACATGACACAGGATCTGAGTTCAAGGAGATCAGAAATTAGAAGAGAATCAGCAAGCAACAGAGAAGAAAAAAGATAGTGTCTTCGTATATGTACCATGCAACTATGGGGCTTCTAGAGTGATAACAAAAGATAGAATTGTCATTTGCAAGATAAAAACATGGGATGTGACTGAAAATCCCTATTAGTTTCACCAGACTCTGCCTTTCTCCCACTATGATGCCTAATCCTTTTTCAAGTCAAAAGAACCCTCTATAACAGGAAGGATGCAAAGCAGCATCCTGCACAAATATTATCGAGAGATGGAGATTAATTCCCCCCGCTCTTCTTGATCACATCATTGGGAGATTCAGGAAATGTTCTTTTCTTTGGGCAATTCAAGGTTTTCAGCACCAGTATGAACCAACAGACTAATTTCTGAAATCTTTTAGCAAGCAGCAAACTCAAAATTTTCAAAGGCTTACAAGGAATATAATTTTCACAACTACTCTGGAGGAACTGGGGACTGCTGTGAAATTGTTGAGTTTAGAGTTAGCAGTTCTTCACTTTTTCAAGGTTGCATACTGACCTGGTTTGAATTACACTTGACAAGGCATTGAATATCAACTGTGTAGACATCAGAGTAAGAATTAAAATTGAAAGAATTAAAATGAGCTAGAAGTTTTATTTTACTTAACTGAGGAGCCTAAGATATGATTGGTATTATAGAATAAAAAGTTTGTAAGCATTTTAGAAGAACACACCCTCCGAACATGCACGCAAAGACCAGAGTATGACTATTGGATGAGGCTGGTCTGAGTAAGATTATGGAAGATCTTTTTAAAAGTACATCTGCATGGAAAGCGTTGAGTTTGAGAAAGAAGAGATATCCATATTAGAGAACAAAAAGAGAGAAAATGTACAAGCCTGGATGTGGGGTCAGAATAGAGACAATAGAAGAAAAGAAATCACTGGGATTAAAAGAAAGGACATAGGGAAATAAAGAAGTTGCATGACCTTAAGATAAGAAGAGATTTTAGAGCCTCAAGGATTGAAATGATGTGGCAGGGAGAATATAACAGAGGAAAGGAAAAGTCTCTAATATATTTTGACAAAGGAATCAGTAGGCCTGATTGACTGACTTTATATGAAGACAAATGTAAAAGGCAAGATTAAGTAGAATAAGGCTTTGATTCTGGATTACCAAAAAATAGAGTATAGGCTCTGTGTGTGTGTGTGTGTGTGTGTGTGTGTGTGTGTGTTTATGCGCACACATGTAGGGGGCAGGAAGCTGGGAAGAAAACAAGAAAAAGAGGGTTTTAAAACCTTAAATGTTTAAGGTATGTCTGTGTAATGTAGGGAGATGATTTTTCCTTTTTCTTCTTTCCAATTGCAGAGAGCTCATAATTATGAGCATGTTGTGCTGTGGAACTCTAACAGCCTGCTCCCTTCTACGTGGCTGAAGAGTCAAGTTCACTGTCTGTAGGGACTTGGAAAGCTCACAAGTAACAGTGGTCATTAATCACGCTGGCTAAATTCCTGAGCTAGAAACAGGAAGGTATGGAAAAGTGTAAAATTCTAGGCTTTCCCTAACTTTATTTTAACTTATCTTTTTGACAGATAAGTTCAGGTCTGAGCTTACGCTCTGTGGTTGAAAGAAGGCTCTTCTGCTTTGTCTTCCATGCCAGAAATCTTAACAGCATGGAACCTCTGCGTGTTTCACACAATACAGAAAAGATATATCATAGCCATTAACCTTTCCCTTAGTTGCTGATAAAGTAAAATGGACCCATTCTTTACAGAAACACTTATGTATCTGTTCAGATAAATATTCTTCTAGCTACAATAAAGCCTATTATTTTAGAACTCCAAGATCATTCTTACAAACACACTGAGTGTCTTTAAATTCCATATGATGTGAATGCAAAAATAACACCTTAAAGGCAAAAGCACATCTGTTAATTACATTTAAACTTATCACATAAATGGAGTGAAAGTTCCCTCTCTTTTTCTCTTACCATAAACATCAAAGAATTAAATGCAGGATTCTCATTAGTAAGTTGAAGGAGATTTAAGATGACGTACTGGAAAAGGAGAATTGTAGCTGTCAAATGACTAAAGCTGGCAGAAATAATTCTCCCTTTGCAATCCTTTTGAATCCAGGAATTGTACTGAAGTTCACTTTCTCTTGGAAGAGCGCCATTTTTTTTTCCCCCTGAATACTCTCAGTTGTTATTTCTGATGCTGGACAGGAAAGACCTGCTAAGAGGTGAAAACTTAAAAAAAAAAAAAAAAAGCAATTAAGCCATACTGAGCTGAAAAAAGTTAACATTGGCTCATTTGTGCTTTTTGTCAACTTGGTCCAACAGAACTGGTTTAACTTCTCTAAGTACAATATACTTGCAAACGCCCAATGTAGAGAGAACACTCGCCTGGGAAAAAGCCTTCCATGAACAAGCCCAGCTGCACTGAGGAAAAGGGGGATTTTCCTGCCATGACAACTTTTTCACTGAAGAAACCAACCAGCTGCTTTAGCCAAAGTAATCATAAACTTTGTAGAATGGTCTGCATACCATCTGGCTCCTTTCGATGTCTTGGAGACTCCTTCAAAACTGGCTTTTAAAGTGAGTATTTTCCCTTGCATACCAGGTGTATTTACTATTGCCTGGAATAAATCTGGTTCGAATGGTGGGGGTGGGGGTGTTTGGAATCCTGGAAAGGACTCAACTTTTTTCAGAAATAGACTGAGAAATTGCAAATTGTTAGGATAACCAAGATCTTGGTTTTGCCATCACTTCCTTCTCAGTTTAATAATA
>NW_006431043.1:1391834-1400334 GCF_000325575.1 Pteropus alecto | reverse complement strand
TATATTTACTTATAAATAAAATGAGCTATCCCACTCTCTTGTTTGGCTCAGTACATTCATTATCATTTATTTAGCATGCTACATAAATTAAGTATGGAAGTATGCCAATGAGATGTTTTCTTCCTTTTGAAACCCACAAAAATAAATGATAAATTTGACTGGGAGCAAAATTTCCATCATATATCTAAGTCTCATCTTGAAACACTTTCCACATAAACTATGGAAACAGAAAGTTCTATTCAGCTCTGAAAATCTATAAACCAAATATCAACATATCAACTATTAGGCATCTTACTAATAAGCACATCCATGTGAATAAATGTGGAATATACCTTTTTACCTAACATTTTCCTCAAGGTTATGATTTATGAAAGATCCTCATCAAAGCACTCTCTGGTAGTTCATAAAAAAAAATTCATATCTTATAAATTAATATTATACCACAAATGCTGCGGTAATTTAACATATTTCTTCATGTATGTTTTCCAGAAATGGAAGTTCTCCAAGAGAATGGTATGAAAGTGTTTGATTATTGTACAAATTCTTCCATACTATCCTTAACATAGAGGTACCCAAACTAAATGTTCTGATGTCAAAAAGTCATCCTCTATGCAGAATGGGTAAGCCCTGGATCATGGGCAAATACATTTAAACTGACAATATTGGGCGGTTGAGTTTTTCATGTAATACACTCATGGTTATCTTATGAATGAGCCCTTTCAGTATTGTAACTCAATAAATGAAAAGACAAATAATCTAATTTTAAAATGGGCAAGAGATACCAATACGCATTTCTCCAAGGAAGATGTACAAAGAGCCAATAATCACAGGAAAACATGCTGGAAATCATTACTGATCAAGGAAATAAAAATCAAAACCACAAAGAGATACTACTTCAAACCCCCATGACAGCTGTAATAAAACCATGAAAAAGTTCTGGAACCAGATAATGGTGATGTTTGCACAATACTATGAATGTTCTTAATGCCACTGAATTGTTTGTTTTAAAATGGTTAAAATGGTAAATTTTATGTTATGTGTATTTTACCACACAGAAAAGAGAGATAATAACAATTATTGAGGAGGATATAGAGAATTCAGAACCATAATACACTACTATTTGGAATAGAAAATGATACAACCACTTGGGAAAACAGTCTGGCAGTTCCTCAAAAGGTTAAACACAGAGTTTTCATAAGACCCAGAAATTCTACTCCTAGAAATATGCCAGAGAAATAAAATCACACATCCAAATAAAAACTTGTCCAAAAATGTTCATAGCATTATTTATAATAACCTCAATTAGAAACAATTGAAATGAATATTGACTGAACAGATAAATAAAATGTGGTATATCCATAGAATGGACTGTTATTTGGCAGTAAAATTAAGTGAGGTACTGATATACGCTTCAATGTGGATGGATCTTAAAAACATTATATTAATTGAATGAAGCCAGTCACAAAAGATGGCACATTGTATGATTCCATTCATACTAATGTCCAGAATAGGCATATTCATAGAACCAAAAAGTAGATTAGTGGTTGCCTAGGGCTGAGGCAGGGAGGGGACTATTTTGGGTGAAATGAGGAGTGGATGTTAATGGCTATGAAGTTGCTTTTTAAGATGATGAAAATGTTGTAAAGTTAATTGTGGTGATGGTTGCACAACTCTTGTGAATGCATAAAAACAATTCAAGTTTACGCTGTAAATGGGTGAATTGTATGGTACGTAAATTATATGTCAATAAAAGTGTTATTTACAACAGAGAATGAGCCTTTTGTGGATTGTAGAAGTTAATAAATGTTCTGTGGGAGCTTGTGTCGACACAAAGGAAGCTTTTTGGAAATGCATCTCCTATACTGATATTTCCCAAAGTTAGCTTTTTACATTTCTCCTCTAGTTGACAGTCATTATGCCACCACACACTTCCCATACTACTGTAGATATGAGAAAAGAAAAGATCGAGGTAGGAGGGAAGGAAATTGCTAGGTACATGAAGAAAGCTGATAGTAGTTGAATCAATGCCTTGGCATTGAGATGTTGTAGAAGGAGGACCTCATGTCTACCATTTGTCAAAGGGGTGGGAGCCTTGGCCCAGGTTATTTATGAGTTTGCCTGTCTTTCTAAATCCTTATGTTACTGATTGGGAAATCACAATACTCTGACAGCAATGACGTGAATATTAGTTGAAGAATTCTGAGTGAAAACTTCATAAGAAACTCCATCATTTGATCAGTACCAAGCAATCCATAAGTAAGTAATTTATCGTAATTCCCCTCCTTCTCTTCTACCTATTCTGTCCAAGTTAATATATAGGTGCTTTTCAAAATGCTGCCTGTTCAAGTGTAGGATCAGTAATTATTGTCCTACTCTTCAACTTTTACTTAAATGTCTAAGCTTCTTTATTTGCAAACAATAACAGTCTGTCTTGGTAAAGAGAGTTTGATGAAGATAAAAATAACAGACTTCCTTTTTATAAAGTATATTTTCATTGGAGAGTTGAAAATATATTCAAACTAACATAAATATATAATAACTGGTCTGTAACCATGCATTTAATAGGAAAACAGAGGGCACACAATGAGTTGATGGCTATCTGAGGTAGCATTCACATATGCAGAATCCAGTTCTTATATACGATTTGCAAAGTTCAGTAGAAAATTTCCAATCAAAGTCTTCAAAGATAATTCAAGCTAGCATGATGTCATTTCATGAATTTCCTTATTTCATTGCATAATAAAGTAGAAGTGATTGTGGTTTTAGTTTCCCACATTCTGTCAAAAATAAGTGCTGATAAAGAACATACAATTTAAAAAAGAAAAAAGCTTCCTACTATGATCACTCTCCTATAAGAGAGCAACATTTTTTTATAAAATTTACTACATTTTAAGTTTCCATTCTTTTAATAATATTAATGCAATTAATCTGTTTTATCTTCCCAATTTTTTATTTAAATAAAATTATTCCGAACAAAATACACATAAAAATTGAGAAAACGAGTCTTCAGTACATTTAAACCCAATGACATCTTATTCTTGTATATTAAGGTCTTGGCAACAACAATGAAACAAGAGCCACTTGAAATAGAACTGCAATTCAGTGCAGCAATATTTGCCACTCAGAGATCTGGTCCTCTCACTTAGTCTCTGATAACTTACAGTAAACTGCCCACTGGCATCTCCACTTGGAAGTGTAATGCGCATATCAAACTGATCAGGTCCACAATGATCTCCTGACCATACCCACAATCCAGACCAACTCCTCCTGTCATCTTCTCCATACTGAAAATGGCAATGCCATTCTTCTAGTCATTCAGGTCAATCATAAGGTCACCTTTGACACCTTCCTTTTTTTAAAACCTTATGCCCAATCCATCACCAAATCTTACTAGCTCTACTTTCAAACTATATACAAAATCCAACCATATCTCACTGCCCTCTACTAATACCATTTTATTTAGATAATATTGTCTCTGATGTGAATTACTAGAATAGCCTTATAAATAATGGGCCTTTCCACTTCAGCCCACAGTCTGCTATGGTCTAGAGCAGAAGTCCCCAGTCCCCAGGCTGCGGACCGGTACTGGCCCATGGCCTGTTGGAATGGGCCGCATAGCAGGAGGTGAGTGGCGGGCCAGCAAGCAAAGCTTCATCTGTATTTGCAGCTGCTCCCCAGCGTTAGCATCACTGCCTCAGCTCTACCTCAGATCATCAGACATTAGATTCTCATAGCAGCACCAGTCCCCGAAGCCAAAAAGTTTGAGGACTGCTAGTATAGTGTTCATTTCAAGTCAGGTAAATTGTGTTATCTTCTGCTCAAAATTTTTCATCTCACTCAGAATAAAGGGCAAAGTCATCACAGTGATACATGCAAAGTCCCCTACATCTGCCTATTCCCCAACTTCTCTGGCCTCTCTTACTGCTCTGTCCATCCCTCACTCTGATCACCACCTAAGGGACAGTTGCTCTTCTTTCTGTCTGGAATGCTCTTTAAACACTTATCCACATGGTTCCCTCCCTCAACTCCTAGTCAACAAGGTCTTTCCTAAGGACCTCATTTTAAATTAAAATCCCTTCCAGATCTCAACCTCTTCCAAACTTCACCTTACCAATCTTCCTTCTCTGCTTCATTTTTGTTCATATGCTTAGTATCTCTTGACTTAACAGTCATTTTACTTATTGTCTAAACTCTTTATTTCATCCACATATCATTCATTTAACTTATTCTTCTTAAACTGTCTGATTCACCTCTACTAGAATGTAAACTCTATGGGGGAAGAAATTTTGGCCTTTTTTGTTCAGTGGTATATCCCTGGTGATCAGAACAGTTTCTAGTACAAAGCAGCCACTCCACAAATATCTGTTGAATAAAATGATAAATTACATATGGATGTAAAAATTCATAAGAGCAAATTAAGAATATCTGTTCATACTATTAATTATTTTCTTTAATATACTTCACAATTTCATGTCTTCAAAAATGCATTCGATTAAAAATCTCAGGATAAATGTGAGAATACCCAAGTGAATTAATTTATTTGTAGTCAATATGGCATTCAAGCTAAATTTGTCACTAGACCTACTAATCATGAATACTCATAAAAATGTTACAAACTGTCTATTTAGATTTACTTTAATAATTTTCTTATAAAATTAATCAAGTGTCATTATTTGTCAACCTCTTACTTCAATCTTTGCCTTCTCAATAAATCAATTTAATAGCTCTGGCCTGAAATTGAAGTCATCTTTGATTTTCTATTTCTGTCACTCCCTCCCAAAACCAATCCATCAGCAAGCCTTGGCAATTATTACTTAAAAGTCTACTATCATGAATCAGCCCTCAATTCTTATTGCCACTACTATCATGCCAGTCCGAGCCACCCATTTCTCCTCTGGAGAACGGCAATAGTCCCTCCATTGGTCACTGTACACACATTAGTTGTCTCTTCTAACCCATATTCAACACCATAGCAAGAATAGATGGGGTAATAGGGATCAAATATGTGGTGAAAGAAAGAAATCTAAGTATGGGACGAGAACATACAATGCAATATATGCCTTTTGTTATAAATTACACCTGAAACTCACTGGATTTCGTTAACCAATGCCACATAAACAAACAAACAAACAAACAAATAAATAATTTTTTTTAGGGGAAGTAGTTAAATAAATCATATAGCTGGGGGAAAAAAGAATATTTTTCTTAAAGCACAGACTAGATCACAGCATTCCAGTGATTCCACTACTTAAAACTCTTCAGTTTGCTTTTATAGTAGCTCGTTGCTTTTATTTTAAACTTTCATTTGCAAATATTTTCAAACTTATAGATAAAATACAAATATAGGCAAAAGAGATCCTGCCACATACTCTTCACTCAATTTCCCCAAATGTTAAGGTCTTATTTAACTACAGTATAATTTTCAAATAAAAGAACTTTAACAAGAATATGATACTATTAACTAATTGAACACAGAGGCCGCTGGTCTGGTAATGCTACTTTGAGAGCTACTGCTCTAGGCATATTCAATTTCTCTCAGATCTCTAATCACACTAAGCCCATTCCAGCATCAGGGCCTTTCCCTCTGTCTCAAACTTTTCTCCACATCTTGGCACGTCTGGCTATTTTAGCCATTCAGGTCCATTTGGGAAAGACCTCCTGACCATCTAGTATAAAGTAGTTTACCTGATTTATTTTCACCACAGTGGTTATCACTTTTTGATAGTTTCCCATGTATATATTTTTTGTATATTATCTATATATCCACATTACAATTTGAGCACCCCAAAAAGTGGGACCATGTTTTCTTGCTCCTGACAATATCTCCAATATTTCAAACCATGTTTGCCAAATATAAATGTGCTGATTCTAGAAATAAATTTACCAAGGAATATTAAATCAAATTAAATAACAATTATATAGCCGTTACTTCTATATTACCTTGCAGTTTACAATTTACTCCTATATACTTATCATCTAATCTAAAATAATTGGAAAGGTATTTATTTAAGGGTCAGAGAAACTTGATTTCATTTCCTGACCACTAAATTTTAAATCTTATCTAAACCTTAGTTTTTTCATAAGGTATTCAAATTCAAAATCATCCAGTCAGTAAACATTAAAGCCCAAATTCAACCTATGTTTCATTTAAAGAACATTAAATTTTATAGCACGAAACTCAAATGTAAGCGCATGAGGTCAGTAACTGTATCTGTTTTATTACTTACATAATTACTAGTGCCTACTATAATATGTTCCGCAGAAGAGACACCCAATAAAGACTTGTTAAATAAAATATAAACACTGCTAATATGTCATATTGTATTCATCTATATCATATTTGAGGTTCTATAGTCCACATTTTCATTTAATTTATTAAAAAGGAATTACCATTGAACATAAAATTATATCTCAGTATTTTCATCCACAATATTTTGTTCTTAAGTTCCATGCCACCCAAATAGATTTATGTCTCTACATCACTCTTTAAAACAAAAACTTCAGTTAAATATCATCTCAATCCTTGTCATAGAATTTTTATATTTTATTCATCATGGAATCCAAGGTTGAGTTTTACTAAATTATAAAGTCAAAAGAACAATAACCCCCTCTCACTATGTATCTTTCCTTGATGCACATTTAAACTGTCTTAAATGTGCATCTTAAATGGGATCCAGTTACATTTTTATAACACTGTTTCATATTTTATCTGATATGCTTTAAGTTCTTAGACTTTTGAAGCTTTTGATTGTCACGTTTTAGTGTTTATAGTTTTAACATTTTCTGAGAAGCTAGTTAAAATGTATGAGTATTTTGTGCATGATCTCATACATAAACACGTGCACATACAGTAGACTATTTTTCTTTTGACATGTGTTACTATCTCTTTAAAAGACTCCCATGACAAATTCAAAAAGAGAAGAGTTACATTTAGAACAAAATCATGGTCAAGTGTAAACTGCTATAACAGCAAGTAAACTATTTCTGACTTCTATGAGCAAGTCTGCATTATCAAAGCATTTGTATGTTAGGGTGTACATGTCCATACACATTTGTTTAGCTGTCTCTTTTTCTAAATTATAATTTGTGTCTCAAATTGTATGAGAAGTTAAAGCTATGAATTTCACACCTCATTGGCATTCAGTTGTTTGAAATTATAGAAGGAAAAAAAAATCTCTATTCCAAAGGCTTGCAAAGAGATGATATGTAAATAGCTCAAAATAAAACTATCCTACATATACATATCATCATCAGTATTGGGTGAACCACACAAGAATGCTCAAATTTGGCATTTTGATTCTATACTTAGAGACATCCAAAGGTCTGCCCTGATGTTGTGTGTGTGTGTGTGTGTGTGTGTGTGTGTGTGTACGTACGTACGTACATCTTTGCAGTTGGTGGACACTGAATATAAAAAGACCTCAATGGATGTTCACTGGAAAAGTGGCTGACCTCAGATTCCACCTATTTTCTTTCTTCTCTAGAAACTACATGGTATATAATTTTAGCTTTGTTCATACACATGGATCAAAGTGAGCAATGGGGAAATAAGTGAGAAATGTAAGCTTGAGATGACAGGCTAAAAAGAAACTGAATACTTGCCTGTTTCACTGAAATAGAAAACTATTAATATGTCAAAGGATTTTAGATTAATTCTCATTTGATGCAGATATCATCTACCCAGATCTATGAAACTTTACTTACCAAAGATACTATTCATGATTTAGCTTTAAGAAACCTCTGAGATCTAATTCAACTAGGTAAGCTTATCCTAGATATGATCTCAAAAGGAAGCTGGAGGATTTGGCTCAGAAATGAGACAGACTGAAACAAAGACTAATGAAGTTTCAATGTAATGCCCGAAGCGGATTAAGGTTATGTCCATTCAGGAATGAAACAACTGATTAATTGGTAAGTGAGGAAGGGTACTGACTTGGTGGCTACTGGTCTATCCAATTTTTTACCTGTGTTTGACTTTGGAGAAATGACACTTTGAAATTTATACCTTTATTTGGTTGCTCGCATATAGGTTCAACACATTATAATTCAGAATAGAAAGAATAATATCAGAAAAGACATCTGCTTGTTAAAACGCAAAAATTTACCAAATCACTGAGTGTCTGAAAATATTGCACACTTGATATGTTTTACTTGACAGTCATTACTTTTTGTCATGACTGTTTAACGTAACTACCCAGGAATGATTTTTCCATCATAAACTTTATTGGAATACATTCATGACACATTTTAAGAAAATTTCAGTTTTTACAAGAATAAATTTGATTTCCAAAATACTTACTACACAATGAAATGATGGAAATTTCCAGAAGGAATAAATATTGGCTATTCTTATTTTCTGTTCACATGGAAATCCTGATTAAATTACCTATGAACAGAAATGATATTACTTGTGTTTACAACTTTGTCTTTATAGACATTTAAAATCTATATAATTGTTTGATACAAAATTGAAATGTCACAGCCAATCCACTACAGCAGG
>NW_006431043.1:1311708-1391804 GCF_000325575.1 Pteropus alecto | reverse complement strand
AGGCTTCTAAAAAGACTATTAAGATATCTTAATGTGTCATCTTGAACACAAATTAACACCTGACCTGGATTCTTAAATTCAAAATTATGATTTTTTTCAGTGTATTAAGGGAGCTTGTTTCTTACATTAATAATTAATGTTTTCAAATTTATTTTCTGCCACTTGTGATCTGAACAGACCAGCGAAAGGATAAAAGCTTTTGGTAAATTTAAGAGAAACGAGTAGGTAATAGATAGAATATAAAGATAGTGAAAAGTATATGGCTTCTGTTACAGCTGATAAAAGATGTATTGGGATGAAGCCATAAAAACAATCCACAAAATCTTGGCTTTGCAACCAACCATTCCACTGGCCAGAATTCTGTGAACAACTGTGATGATTCTAACCTAGTACATCTCTCTTTCACTTATAGAAGTCAGTGATAAAGCTAAGACAAATGCAACATGTGCCTTTATAAGAATTATCTCAGTGACTGAATAAAAACCAAAAGCCAAAATCAAACAAAAACATATGCACAGAAGAGATAGTGTTTCACTGTGGTGGAAACTATAGCAAAACATTTCCAGGTGTCTTGAACAACTGCCGTCCCGTGTACCTATTTTGGATGCCTTGTAAAACTTTCTTTTATATCTCAGTTACCGTGTGAAGTGATATTTACATATGCAGCCCAACCAGACAAAAACACTCATTGATAAATTTGAGATACTATAATCACTTGTACTGTAATAGTAAAAATAACATCTCTGAATTTTTTAAAGTGTCTTTCATATGAATTTATATACATTAATGCTCAAAGATGAATGAACATGTGAAATACAGAGATCTGGCTTTTTCAGTCTCCATTCTTCAGATGCAGACTAGTTAAAAATACAGGTAACCACAACACAAGTGTTCTGGGACTTCCTCCCAGGTCTCCAAATCCCCAGTGCATTAGCTGCTATTTCCATCAAGCATCTACCAATGACACCTATGTGGGCTGTAAGTGAGAAATCCACCCTGAAGTGGCTGCAACTTCACTTATACTCCCATGCCCCCAAGCTGTGAAATTCTCCAGCCTGTTTGCAGGAGGTCCTGAAGGAGCTATATGTGGGGGACAGTGAGAATGCCAGATGGCAGTTTGTGAGAAAATCTGGGACCAGGGCAGTCAGCCAAAGACCAGGGACTGAATAAAAAAGGATGATCACCAAGAATATACTCCTCAACCACCACGAGTGAACGAAAGATGAATCAGGGCTCTATTCCTCATACAGGTAAAAATCCTTCACACGGTTTTCCATCTATGTATGCAACAAATAAATCTAGAATTATAAAAATTTAAGAAAGAATTTGTATTGTGCTGATTTATCTTACTTTCATCTTCTTTTCCTTCGTTAGTAGAAAAAAAAAATAGGAAGCCAATTGACAAGAGTGTAGAGGTAAACTTAGAAATAAAGTGTTTCAAAAATTTTAATTGTATCACCAAAAGCAGATGAGGCTACTTCAAGAACCACTTTCTACTTGATTTGTAAGTAACAGGGGTATTTGCATTGTATTGATTATTATTGTGCGCCTTTATCACTTTTGTTTGCTGCAGTATAGCCCCTTTGAAGGTCTGCCAAACCACTGCGGCTTGCTCAAAAGCAGGGCTGAATTTTAATTAAGCCAAGCCAAATAGACACAGAACAGTTGAACTTGATTAGACCACTTGTCCTGATGCACACACAGAGGGCATTCAGCACACTTATTCCAATAACTGACAGAGTCGATTTATACATTTGGTGAAATTATCAAGATAAAAACCACAGTTTGTCAACATATTCCTTCTACGTAAGACTTCTTTATTTTAACCCAATAAGCCACCAAGGAGAGATGAGAGGAAAGGTAGCCAGTGAGAATATATGTAGCATAATATTCTATATTCCCTGGGAAGAAGCAGTAAATGAGTTTAGTAATTAGGATTCAATAGCATTGTTCAAGTAAAGACATTAGTGTCTGAGTACAGATTTTATTTTCAAATATTTCAACCTGAAGAAAAATTTATCACTGTATTTAGCCCAGATAAGGGAGCAGTTGGGATGTCAGAGTTTCATGATTATTATTATTATTATTTTTGATCCCTCAGGAAGAACAAAGCATCTAGGTTTCTGGCTTGAGCAGCAGAAGTGTTCCAAAATTGTTCCCACAATAACTTCTAAAATCAGCCAGCATAATTTTCCCACAAAACATGGAGAACCGAGTCTCTGATAGGGCCACGTTTCTACAAAGCAAACTACTGTATTAATTGACTTTGCTGCTAAATCAGACTAAGTAATCTCTGGAAAATTCTTTAAAACAACTTTTCTGTGTAAACTTTCAGATTTTTAGTAAAAGCCACACCTTCTCTAAAGGTGGAGAACTGATCACAGGCATTTCAAAGTTAAATGCACGAAGGAGATACTCTTTCCATACATATGTGTCCAGGTTGATGGATAGATTCTAAAATATGAATAAGATAATATATCTTAAGGTATCAGTGAAAATTCAAAGATAAAGTCTAAAAGTTGAAACAGAAAATCAAGGTGCAAATGCATTGCTAAGAGTGGCTCTTCCCGTGATAAATAAAAATTGCTAATCTTTAATGGAATTTTGCACTTTACTTCCTAACTTCCTAATACCAATTGACCACACTTAATCCTAAAAATATAATCCTTTCCCTGGGATTAGCAAAATAAGAATTCAGTAAATTTCTAAATAAAATGGATTCTTTTTTCTTTGCAGTAAAGCAAATGGGATTTTAAAAAGAAAACAGAATTAAAGTTCTCATCCTTGACAATGGCAAGAAAAATGAGCTACTTCAACTACTTTTTGTCTATTGCAGTTTCACTCTTCATTCCTGTCTATATGACAAGAGAAAATAGTTTCTTGATAATTCAACTAAAATCCCTGATAAATATACTTTTAAAAATAAGTCATTCACTGGGAAAAATATGAACTTTGAAGCCAGATCATTCTGAGTTGGAATCTTATCTCTGCAATTTCCTAGCTACATTATTTAGTTCAAGTTACTTAACCTCCATTTTATCAGGTAGAAATAACACCTTGGGAACAAAGATAATACATAAAAAGTATTTCATTTAATTTCTACATAATGAATTTTTAAATGAAGTCTTTAATGTGTAAGAGTTGAATAGATTCGCATGATAAATAGCAGGTTTCCATTCCATAAGACCTAGCATTTATTTTTAGAATGCTCAATCAGATCTTAACTCTTAGGCATAACAACATTGAGGATGTTGAAGTATTGGCACGTTGTACATACTATTTGATTTTGTAATTTCTCTTCTCAATGGAGTCCACTATCTACCAGTTTATGTTTAATGCTTAAGACCCACATGAGACTAATGTGACATGTACGATTTGCATGTGTCTATGTTATCAACATAAGCATTTCATTTTTTATTTTCTACTCATTTTAATAAAATAAATGGACAAGTTTTTTGAAATGCAAATAATTGCACCGCTAGTGCTCCTTCGGCAGAGAGAGAAGTGCTACTCAATCTCAACTGTTGATTGGCATTCAGCACTTTCTTGGAATAACATTAAGTCTTCATTTCACATCTGCTATTCAAAAGGTCTGACTGTGGTTAACCAAAGGCCATATATGAATGGCAATATATTCTATATATAATGATAGATTATGCTGAAGTCAAGTCTATAAAACATTAAGGAAAATCTCTGTGCATATGTGTTATTCTGTATTTTATATAGAACTTAGTTTCTAATAACCATGCATTAGTATATTATCCTTATCCTACTACACTCTGTCGTTCAACATCATTTATTTCTCTATTACAGTGATCCCAGTTGGTACTTTTATATTTGTTATAGGTTTTGTTGTATTGTACCTCTCTTATACCTTGTGGGCTCTATATGGGCAAGGGCCACCACCTTTTTAAATTAGCAATGCATGTAAACTGTTTTTAAAACAGTGCCTAACAAGCAGAGCTCAACAAATATTTGTTGAATGAATCCCAAATGAATAAAACCTAAAGTCTAAAATATAAACTCCCAATTCAGGAAAGATGGAGGACATCTGTTCTTTGTTTGTTTGTTTGTTTGTTTGTTGTCTTTCCCCTGCTAATTACTTTCACTTACAAAGTAATGTGCACATTGGTATGAATCCTATCCAGTGTATAGTTATTATTCAATTTTTCACCAGATCAAAGAGGTAGAAGAGACCTTGAGATGTTATTCTTGCCTTGAGGTATTGCTACTACTCAATGCATTCAGTAAACATTAGCTTTTCTTAAAACTCTAGAGGCTTCATGAAATTCAGATTAGAAATAATCTTGCCTAGAGGGCAGAAAAAGGGTGACATCTATAAACGATTCTAATATATAACCCAAAGTTAGACCTTACAAATATTTATTCTTATGGCAGATAGCAATTTTTGAACTTACAATTACAGCCTGCCCCATCCTCTCTCTGGAGATGAGGGGTTTGTGTTTAGTGTTCTCAGTCAGGGAACTATTGATATATGAGTTGGGATAATGGGTACAGAGGGAGAACTGCAAAGGCTAGAACAAAGGTGGAATGAGGTGAGGGGGCCAGTGAGAGAGGGGAGGGTACATAATATGAAAAGATCAGTTGAGGGGTGTATCTGGAGGGGAAGGGAGAAGATAACACTGAAAGATGATAAGAGGTCTTCGAGGAGAGAAATGAGTAAAGCGGATCCCTAAATATTTTGGCCACTCTTCCAAAAAATTAGTAACAACAAATTTGTTTTGGTTGTGTCCTTTTTCTATGATTGTTGGTAAATATAGGATTTCTGTTTCTTTGTAGTGTGCCACTGGCCTGAGAATGACAGTGGCCTAACCCTGTGCAAGTTACCATCTTAACAGTAGTTTTGAAGTCTCTAAGTATTGCTGTTCTGTCCAGTATAAAAGCCAATAGCCACGTGTGGCTATTTAAAATTAAATTAATAAAATTTAAATAGAATTAAAAATTCAGTCTCAGGTCAATTGCACTAAACACATTTCAAGTGTTCAAAAGCTACATGTGGCTAGTAACTAGTGACTTCCACACTGGACAGCACAGATACAATTTCCATCATGATAGAAAATTCTATTGGACAGTACTGTTCTAGAACTTTGGCCTTATGTCTCATACAATCTATTAAAATATTTTGGTCCTATTAGTAGCATAAAGAAGAAACTTTATCATTATTTATTCTACTTAAAGTAGTAAATGTAAAATTTTGACAATGGCGACACATTTTTATGTTTTCAGTATACTAATGTCCAGAGATTTCAAGTAATTTCTACTTCTGTTGTTGAAACTTTTGTTACACGGATTTTTGTGATATAGACTTATTGCCTCCCTATATTAATTGGGTACTTATTATTCAGGATTATGTTTTTTTAATCTATTAAACCATGTGGAAACTTTTAAAAATTACGGTCAAAGCTACTAAGTGGATCAGATAAATACCAAAAAATTAAGAATTATATTTTGTGTCATGATTTTTGTTTATATCGGAATAACATGATATGAAAGTATAATGCAGTACTGGTTAAAATATACAAAAAATTTGTGAACAAAAATGCCCTCAAAAGATGAACCCCAAGATCAGTGTGAATTGTAAACTTCTAAATATGGCTGAGACAGAAGGAAATATATTGCTCCTAAGTTAATGCTAATCCTTAGTAAATCATAAGTCACAAGGGAAGAGAACCCAGGAAAACATGCCTTAGATTAGAGCTGTTGCTAGAGGAGCATTAAAAGTAGAAAGAGGCAGTGATAAACATTTGGGTAACTTTAATACTGTTTTAGACAAAGGAGGGGGAGTTGCCAAGAGGGTTGTAAAAACGTAAGGGATGAGAATCCCAGGGCCTCCTTGGAGTAGATTTCTCTGACATCTACATACAGAAGGGAGAAAATCCCTGTATGAACAAGTACCAATGGAAGGACAAGATTTTAGTCTGAGAGCCACTCTGGCCACCCAAGTAACTGAAATAATTCTAAGGTGGGCAGGAAGATGGAAGCTTTAGCAAAATAAATAATAGTCAAGGATCCAGCCAAACCAAATGATAAAAATGTTTATTTCATACACAAAGAAGTTACTTAAAATGGCTAAAACATATTTACATTATATGTAATAATAGTTGAATTCAAGATTCTTTATGGTTAAAATGTACAGTTCTCTAGTTAAGAATGATGTTGTCATGTTTAAAACCTTTGAACAAGAAGAACTAAGTAAAGAACCAGGAAAGTTGATGACACTTTCTGGTAGAAATACTGACCCTGTGGTCAGATTTTTGCATTTCAGTATTGACCTCATGATCCAAGGTGCATAATTTAATGTACTGGTGCTTTAATTTGTCTTCAGGAAACTGAAATCTATCTCAAGCTCTCTCAAAAGTGAAATGTTAAAAAATAAATGAAATATATACTCTTATTAGATTACAAGCTTCCATAAAAAGACAGGTATTGAATGCAAACAGTGTGGTGTTATATTCTGATTACTGGAGAACACCATATGAATAATAATATCTACTGAGTGATTTTTGTATTCTAAGTACGTTACATGTAATGACTTCACTAATCCTCACAACTCTTGTCAAGTTGGAAGGTGAGCTAGGAATAAGAAATATGTAGGTACCATAATTATCTTCATATTATAAATGATGAAATTGTAAGACAGAAGCCAACTTTTGATCCCAGTGCTCACACGTTGGTTCCAGAAGAGCTTTCTCACAAATGATTCCCAGAGGATATCAGCAAAGAGTCAGGTAGCACTACTGGAAAATAACTGCAAACCTAAGTAGGCAATGGATACACAGCACCTACACTGAATCTGTTGTATTTGGAACAATGAAATTGAAAAAGAAACCAGACACTCTATACTCCCTTCAAATTTTAACTGATTGGTTCTCAAAAAAAAAAAGTAAAGAAAAGAGCCATCAAATTAGAGGGATATGTGCTTTATCCCTCAGTTCTTCTCAAAGAGCTCGATGTATTGTAAGGTTTCAATAAATGTTTAATGCATATGCATGGACAGGATGGCATAGGACAGAGACAGTCGCTAGGTTGAAACCCAAAAGCAGTCGTGGAGAGGAGTTTGGGGAGTGAGACAGGCAAAGTGGGAAGGAGGGCTACGTGAAAGAGACAGCAGCATTGCTGGGCCTTAAATGATGAGCAGGGTTTCAAGAGCTAGAGGAAGTTAGGGGCTGGGTTGGGTTGGGTTACTAAAAGACTAGTGAAGAGCAGGCACAAAAAAAAAGAAGGTACAGGCTTCCCTTCAGTCCTTCCTCAAACCACGATGAACACCGATTTTGGGCCAGGCCTTATCACACCATTGAGAAGAAGGGAATATCTGCATTTTCATCACATTTAGGAGGCAAATAGAAAAAAAAAAGCTGGACGAAAAGAACAAGCCACAATATGGACCATCATGCAATACGGACATCCTACTAAGGAGTGTGGGAGAGGCACAAATAGTTTGCATTATCTTGCCAACGAGATGTTAAGTGCCTTGAGAGAGGAACCATATCTTTAAACATTTTTAAATGCCTTAATATTTTTTCTTGCATATAACTAGTAATCAGCAAATAATGATTTGAGAAGTGGTATGGTATAATAGAAAAGGTATCGGTTTAGGAGTCTTCAAATAGAATTGTTTCAATTTCCTTGTCTATAAAAATCAAACAAAAAAGAATGTTAGATCATTTTAGGGTTCTTTTAGATATATTCATTAAAAATCCATGATTAAGATTATTTAGCATCACTGTTAATAAAAAGTTCTCCTTTGAGAGGCATGGTGTGATGGGCAAGAAAGCGCATCTGGCCTTTTGTCAAGTCAGCCTACTAGAAGCCTTGCTCATTCTACCTGCAACATTGGGCTAAGCACAATTTATCAGATTTCAGATGTCTGACCCCTGGGGCTTAGCAGCTTTCCTTGTGGGACAGGCTGGAAATAAGGAACATATATGCTGTTAAAAAAATAATAATAATAAATAAAAAAAGGAAAGAAAAGAAAGAGAAAATAAACTACCTAGGTGACTCAGATATGCACTTGTCCTCAACCCAACTGCAAAACCCTTCATGACAGAAAACTCTTGCTCTAGAGTCTTTCAGTTAAAAAGCCAAATTTACAAACCAATTACAATCATCATAAATGGGCAAATTTGGCAAACAGTAGACAGAGTGAGATTTATGATCTGTCCTAGGGGGAGTCCAACTCCAGGTTTCATGTATTGGATAAAGCACTTCTATGGGAGAGTCATATCAGAAATGAGATTGCTAATATTGGTGGAATAATTTAAACAGAGGACATAGCACCAAATTAACATCATAAACATCACATGCATTAAAAAAAAAAAAAACGAAAAAACAACATTTGACTTGACATATAAGTGCCTAAGACTGGTCAGTAACATTTAGTGGAGTGGAAATATAATCTAGATTAATCTGTAATGGTGTGCTGGAAGAGACATCAATTTCAAGAGGTGAGAACATTGGCGTGGCAGAGAAATTGGTTTGTTCACTCCTTCATAAAGGATTGGAGAAAGGAGAAGAGAACTCCCTCCAAGTGACAGAGAACCTCAATGAATAAGCCATGTTTCTCGTGGGAGTCAAGACAATTTGCATGTTTAGTGATTGATATGGAGCAAGGTCATAAATCACATCGAGTCTCAGTTCAAAGCCTCTGCTATCTCAGACACAAAAAGAGGGACATTTGTTCTCTATACCTCAAGTATTCACATTGCTCAAATGCACTATAATTTCAGGAATGATCTGAAAATATCCATCAGTCAGCACTGCTGAAGTTGGAACACAGAGAACTCTATCATTGAAAATCATTTACTATTTGATGTAGTGGATTGAGGGCTTCAGGTATTTTCAACTTCTGAAATAGTTAATGGGCTTTTTATCAACATGCTTTACTTTTCCCATAACATGTTCCCATAACCAAGGGGAAAACAAAAACAAGAGCCACCACAACAAACTTGTTACCCAGGAGATAGAAATACATATTTAGTGTGCTGGTAATTTTTCTGACTCTCTGTTTTCAGAAATATAATTAGTTCCTTTTTGCTTCAGGATTGCTGATTTTGCTTTCAGATTAAGGCTAATGTTAAAAGTGAGAGCAAGAGAAACAAAATGTATTCTCCACGGAGAGTAATTCTATTACCATTGCTGGACCAATCTTGTAGCTAAGAGGTGCATTCTTTCAAGAAGAAAAATTGCCTCTACGCAAATAATGACTGCATATTCTATCTCTAAGTGTAAAAAGTAATGATGACACAATTAGCCTTAGAAACTCGTGAATTACTAACAGGCAGCATAAAACAGGGCAAAAAGGAAACTGCTAATGCCTGGCTGCATGTGAAAATATCTTGAATAAAGTATAAGAAAATTCATATTGTTGCATTCTTAAAAATGTCAAAAGAGAAAATAGTCTCTGAAAGTAGGAGAATGAGGAGCTATCCAAGTGAGTTCATGAGGCCCCTTCGTTCCTTAATTCTCCTTCCTCACTGTCACTCTCTCCAATATATGAGTCATCATAATTTATGGTACTTTAAGTATCCATTGAAAATAATTCTCTCACCATTTTGGCCTAGTAATTCACGGAGCTCCTTGACTCCAGAGATCCTGTCTTCTACCCTGCCTTGGCCACTTGGTCTCATGGTCATACCCTAGATTTGGTCACAAGATCAGCTTTAAGCATCATGCTTTCTAACCTCCTAGGTTTCCAGCTGACTCTATCTAGTATCCCTATTCTAACAATTCCTTGATATCACCATATCATGCAATTAATTCATTCTACTGACTCTTCACCATTTTTACATCCTTCACCTCCTTAGTTTTCTTCTTATGAAGCCTAAACTCCATGGTTTTTCATTGTAACTACTTTCTTCCATATACTCTCTAATCTCTTTGCCTCCTCTCACTTTTGGACCTCATTTAATAAATCTCAAACCCAGTTATAGCCAACTGAATCTTCTGGAGGAAAACACGCAATCATTCTGACTAGTCTCATTTTTAATTCATGAACACTAACTTCAAGTTGGCTCTTATCATGACCCAGCGATTTTACTGTATTTCTCTGGTGACACCTCCTATACTTCTAGATAAATAGTTCTCAAATTTGCCTGCATTTGGGGAAATTTTTAAAAAGTGCTAAAGTCAGCCATCACCCCAAGATTCTGAGTTGATTGATCATGACTGCAGTCTAGGCATTGGAAGTTTTAAATGGTCCCTCAGGTAATTCTAAGGTGAGCAAAGTTCAAGAAGCCCCTGTCTTGATGACTGCTGTATTCTCCTCTTCTTCAAACCTCCAAGATCTCCTTTCCCAGTCTCAGTTGGTGACACTATTTCCCATTTATCTGAGAAAATTGAAGCAATCAGTAAAGAATTGTTCCCCAGCCCCCTGTCACCACATCTGCCCACGTGCCTGCACTGATGCCCAACATCACAGATCACCAGTGTGTTTTGCTATTACAGGTCCCACCTTGTGTGTTCCAGATTCCATCCACTGTCGCCTACACAGGGACACAGCTCCGGCAATTAGCCCCACTGTCTCTTGCATCACCAATTTCTCCCTCGCTTCTGAGTTATTCCCATGAATACTTTATGCTATTATTTTCCCATCCATCTTAAAAACACCTGTTCTTGACTCCATTTCCCACCCACAGTTACAGCCCCATTTCTCGGCTCCCCTTAAAAGTGAGACTTGTTATAGCAGTTGCTATTACCTCCAATTCTCTTTCTTAATTCTCTCTTGACCCAAATATTTCTTTCAATTATGCTTTCTCTCCCAACATTCCCTGAAATTGCTCTTGTCAAGGTCACTAAAGGCTACCAGGTTGTTAAATGTAATAGTGAATTCTTAGGTCTCATCTCTTTTGACAAGTCAGCTGCATTTGATACAATCGAGAACTCCTTCCTCCTTGAAACAGTTATTTATTTGACTACTTGAATAGGGATCTGCAAACCACAGCCTGTGGATCAAATCAAAACTGATCCCTCTTGTTGAAAATAAAGTTTTACTGGAACACAACCAGGTTCACTTTGTTTACCTACTACCTATGGCTTCTTTCTGCTAAAAGAGTTTTGTTGTTGTAGAAGAGTCCATGTGACTGGGGAAGTCTAAAATATTTACTGTCTGGCCCTTTACAAAAGCACATTGTCAATGATCCTTTCCTCTACACCCATTCCTCCTGAAGTTTTTCATATCTCAGTAAATGACAACTCTATACTCCCAAATGTTCAAGCCCCAAATCCTGTATTCTCCCTTGACTTTCTTTTCTTTCACGCCATCCATATAACTCCTTAGCAACTTCTCCTGCTCAATCTTCAAAATATATTCACATTTCAATCACTTCTCGCCACCTCCACTGCTGCTATCCTGGAACAAGCCATCATCACTTCTTGCTTAAACTATTAAATAGATTCATAACCGGTCTCCTTTTTTCTTTTCCTTGTCACTCTCCTCAACTTTACTTACCACTTGCCCTCAGATTATTCTCTATATAGAAACCAGGATGGTCCTTTAAAACTCCTGTCAGATGACTTTATGCCATTTTCAAAGCTTTGAATTTACTTTCTATTTTACTCCATTAACACTCTTAACCTGCAAAGACCTACACAATTTTTTTGAACTTATCTTCTATTCCTCCTCCATCCTTAACTTTAGCTCAGCCATTCAGCTTTCCAAGCTCTTCCCAGGCATCTTCATTCCTTATGGCTTTAGCATGCTGTTACCTTTGCCTGGGGTGCTCTTCCCTGAGACTTTCTCATGCTTTAATCCCTTATCTCCTCCTGTCCTTTCTCAAATATCACCGACCCACAGAAGTCTTCCACGTCCATCTTACTTAAAATTCCAGGCCCCTCCCAGTATTCCATATCTTACCTTCCTGCTTTATCTTTTACCAATGTATATAGAACCATCTTTTTAAGATCTTTTACATTTTACATATTTATTTATTTTAGGTATCTTTACATTACAATATGGTCTCCATGGCGGTAAGATTGTTATGTATTCTGTTTATTGCTGAATCCCTGATGATAAAAAGGCATTTAGGAGGTTCTCATGCATATATGGTGATTGAATTCATATTTAGAGTTGCAAGAAGACAATCAATTGTAAAGTTGCTCAAATTTCTTCTTTGCCTTTCAACTTTCATTCAATACATTCCAAAAAAGCACTCGTATCCTAATTCTTTTGAGTTCATTTAAAATATTTACTGATCTCACGTTTGTGCCAGGTTTATATTAGGATGAAGAAAAATGACTTAGGTCAATGCCATTTAATGTGATAGAGCAATTAAAGTACTATGAGGCCCAGGGAGTGCTCAATCTAGAGAACTCAAAAAGGGCTATGCAGAGGAGACAACCCATTTGCTATCTTCAAAGATCACTTGGCATTTCCCAGGCAATCCAGGATTGACAAAAAGGTAGGGAGAGCGCAGTGAGAGTGAATATCACAAGAAAAGAAGTAGAGGTATGAAACCAGTATTAACCACAATACTTCTATACAACCAAACCATACTGTGTGCTTGGAAAGGGGAGCAAAAGGCAGGGCATGAAACTGAAGAAAGGAGGATTGACCACATTACAAAAGACCTTATCTTAACATGTTGAGGGGTAGGGACATAATTCTCTTAAATGCAAATTACCTTGAAATTTATGGTTAAATATCTCTAAATAAAACATACTTTTGGAGTAGATATAGAAAACTTTTATGTTCCACTTCACATGCATTTAAAATGTGTATGCACATTCTATGTTCATTTATTTACCTACCTTTATATCTATACAAACGGACCACTACCTCTATCTCCCTCTCCCTATACTTCTCTCCAAATAAACGTACTATATCCACATTATACTATACAAAGGAGTTAATCAGTTTTAAACTGACCAACATTCAGGGAGGAGAGGCAGACAGTATAGTAGTAAGGACTAGGCCTACCACTTACAAGCTAAACGGCACAGATTAAGTTTCTTAATCCCTCTGTGTATTAGTCTCTTCATTTATAAAACAAGAAAAATAACACCTGCCCTCACAGGAATTGCTCTAAGGATGAAAAGAGGAAATGGAAAAAATCTATTAAAATATAAATGCTATAAAAATGATATTAGTAGTAATAGTAACACTAAAGGAAACATTAGTTCAAAGTTTACATATATGAGATCTTGATGGAGTTTTCTTTAGCTACACTCAAACTAGAGCTCAATTTTTACAACTGGGTCACAAATTCAATAAAAGAGATATACATAAAAAGCAGCACAATAACATCTGTGTTAATTTTTCGTTAAAGAATCAGCTTAACAAATCCTTATTGACAACTACCCTTAATAATTAAACAGCCAAAATTTAATGTTCATCAAATACAATTTACTATACTTACATTTATTATCTGATTTAATCATCATGAAGTCCCTTTGAGATAAATACTATTTCTTATTTACATTTTAGAAATGTCAAAAAGGAAACAGAGTTTCAGTAACGTGTAGTCATCACGCAGCAGACTTACATTAAAGCCAGGAGTCCCAGTAAATCCTACAGCAGTGCCAGCGTCTGTCACCAGTACACCAATTTATTCTAAACACACGGCCTCTTCTCCAAGCCCATAGTAGGGCCTCATAAAATTTGTGTTTAAGTGGAATTATATGATCAACTCACTGATTATAGCACAACCATAAAACAAACATGAATTCTCTCCAGAGAAGTCTCATTCAACTTATCAAAATTAACATTGTGTCCTGAGCCAGACTATAAATAAAAAGAATACATTGTGAGTTTCTCAAAAACAGGGACAGTACTTGGTTCATCTTAACTAAACAGTTTTCATAAAGTAGACACAAAAAGTATTTATTGATTAAATAAACCAGAGGCTATGCATAATCCAGACATATGAGTTTTTAAAAGAGTAATAATTATTATAATCAGCATGTATAAAGAAGCCTAGGCTGATGGGCTCTGCAAAATTACAGAGTCTTTCAATTTACAAGTTGGATATTTGTTTAAAAAAATAAAAAAACTTGAGCTGAAGACAGAACTTGCATCAATGGTACACAATAGAAGAAAACTAATGAAAAAATATAAGTCTAGCCCTAACTCTATTTACCTAATCAGTCAGAGAAGGTCCAATCAACCATATCCAGTAGACCCAAGGCTAGAATTAAGGTGTTCTTTGCAAAAAAAAGCTGATTACAGTGGAAAATTTTAAATAAAGAGCCAGTATGTTTACGCAAGAAATACATCTTAGGAATAACCAATTCTTAACTATTCTAATTTTTTTTTTTTTAAGGCAAAGCAATCCTTGGTTGACCTCACAGATTGCAAGGACCTTGTCAGCTTACGATCCCTTATTTTTTTTTATTCTTTACACTACAATACCTGGTATTCCTAGGTGATCTCCCATTCAAGTACTAACCAGGCCCGACTCTGCTTAGCTTCCTAGATCAGACACGATCAGGCTTGTTCAGGGTGGCATGGCCGTAGACTCTCAACTATTCTACCACATGCAAAATTATACTCTTGATTAACGTGATGCTTTTGGTTTAATTTTCTAAAGTGACTTACAAAAACAAAGAGTGGTGTGTATAGTTTAATGCTATTGCCAAAATGCATTGAGTTGAGGTGAATAGAGAATCCATTCATTCAACAAGTACTTATGAGCAGGTACAATGGGGCAGTTATTGTGCTATGGAAGAGAAAGTAAGTGTTCTGTCCTCAAGAAGATGGTAATTTTTGAATACATAAATGAATGATTATAATAAAATGAGATGGATGCCGTAATAGAAGTATTTCATTTGCTCTGAAATATCGCAGTTGTAAAAGAAAAAAAAAAAGGTAAAAGAGACTTCAGAAAGGAAGAAACATTTAAACAGAACCTTGATGAATGAGTAGATGTTATCTAAATAAGAAATGACTCCAAAGAGAACACCAACAGAGGAAAGGGCATGAACACTGAAAAAAAGTCTGACAGATTTAAATCATGGTAAATAGGGTTGAATGTGGATAAGATGTACAAGGAGGTAAACGTGGCAGGTGATGAATCTATAAAGGTAGGATAGGTCAAGTTTACATAGAACTATGTTGTAATGAAAAATGCCTGTGCTCTGCAGTCATAAGACATGTTTTGAATTCTAGTTCTGTTCCTTACACCTGCTCTTTGAACTTGGAAAGATATTTAACCTTTCTGTATATCAAATTCCTGTTTAGCAAAACAAGAGGTAATTCATACCTCACATCCAAAGGTTAGTTTGGAATCTAGAGATAATTGTTATGTGCCTCGTAATATATTTCTTAATAAACAATAACAATGGTAATTAAGTTCTTTAAATCTATGCTAAAATTTTTGGATTTCAGTGGGTAGACAACAAAGAGCTCTGGACTCTTTTTAAACAAGGAAGTGACTGTTTTAGTAAGATCTCCCTGACACAATATGAATGATGGACTGAGGAAAATGACAGAGAAATCAATCAGCAGCTCGGGCAAAAGCACAGGTGGCTTTGAAATAAAACACCAGTAGTAAACATGAAAAGAAAGAAGTAGGCATATAGTTTGATGGTTTAATTGACTGGATGTGGTGACCAATTAGATGTGAGATTATAAAGTTTATCATACTAATTATTGTTCCTGAAAAAAAAAATAGAAACTTTAAAGTTACAGAAGTTAGACATAAAAACATAGTTGTTTTCTGTCTTTGCCTATGTTGGAAGCCATAAGCATAACCTCCTTTCAACGCCCCCTTCCATCCTCAAATAAAAAAGGTTCAATTTCCATCCTTGAACACAGATAGGTCCACTTAATTTCTATGCTAAACTTGCAATTCTCCTTACCTTCTTCTGCAAACATACACACACCATTTCACTTGTGTCTCATTGATTGTTCTGCCAAATCCTAGGTTACATTTTTCTTAGAAGCTTAAATGATTAATGAATTCTTCCAAGACTAATGAGCTCCGTATAAGAGAGATCTAGTATTGCTCAATAATTTGGTACTCTACCCATGTATTAGTGAGAAAACACAGCCATGCATTGATTATTGCTAATGATATCATGTTGCCTGAGCACCTGCACTCCTTGTCTTGTGTTTGCAGGTCATTTGGGATTTATAGATTACCCGCTAGAGATTACAAAGGAGAACCTCAGTGGCAGTGGCAGCACATTCCCTTTGACTACAATGTACTGCTTTATAGAGAATTCTGAACTTGTTACACCAAAAACATTCATGTTTTTTTTTTTTTGTCCACGCATTTTAACAATATGAAAAAAAATCACTCAGAATTTTCCAATTGCTTGGTACATTATGAAAACTTTATAAATAACTTAGAGGTGAAGATAGGGAAGGAGGACAACACTCTGGTTTCCTAAGATGGTTTTGCTTTGGTAAAACAATATAGCTGTGCAGTTGGCAGTTGCTAGTTACTGAGATGGTTGTGAAACAGGCAATCCATCACATCAGCCAAGAAAACAAGTTAAACGAGTTAAAATTTCAAGGGATTTTTCAAAATCAGGGAGAGCAGTGTGGTTTAATTATATTGAAAATCCTATACTTCTCTTTCCTTTTTGATTTTTTTGTGGGACTAAATATGCAAGGTACTAGAGTATGTATGCCATATATAAATATTCTACATGTACTCTTTTAGATTGATGCTACATGGCTGAAAAACAAATAGGATGGCTGGGAGAAATGAAAATGGTATATATAAATAGTTTTGATAAAGTATGTAAGGATAAGTAGGGTCTTTTAAAGACAAATCTTTGAGAACATTCTCTTAAGGGCTTATAATTTCAATGCTACTATTGCTTTTTATTTTGCATCCATAAGCTATACAAGCAAATGGTATTTAATTATGATATTCGAATTTATTTAGATTTAAAGATTGCTTAAGGAGTTACAAATTTATAAACCATAGAAGATTAGAATACCAATAGACAAAATCAGAACTTTTATGTTCTCGTATAATCAGCATGCTAACTGATATACAGTACACATTCACTATTTGTTGAATGAATTAACTAGCTGTTCCTGGTATACCAATTCAGTTAATTTCTAAACTCCTATAAAGGAGTGAAACTTGCTTATATATCATAAATTATGTAGATGTCTAACCATTATGCTGTACAATTGAAACTAATATAAAATATTAAATGCCAACTATAATTGAAAAAAAATTAAAAAGGGGAAGCAAGGAAAAGGGGAATAAAAGGCTCAAATTTCCAGTTACAAAATAAGTAAGCCATGGAGATATAATTAATAATATTGTACTAACATTGTACAGTGTCAGATGGTTACTAGACTTATCATGGTAATCACTTCTTTAGGTATACAAATATTAAATAACTATGGTGGACACCTGAAACTAATATTATTTATTAGCTATATTTTAATAAAAATTCTAAAAAATATGTTTTGAGTTTTATATCCCAAATATAAGTGAAATCGTAAAACTGAAAGCAATAAACAAATAAGACAAATAAAAATTCATAGACACAGACAACAGTTTAATGGTTACCAGAGAGAAAGGGGGGAGAGGGAAGGTAGGTAAGGATAAAAGGGGTCAGATACATGGTGAAGGAAAGAGATTTGACTTTGGATGGTGAACACAAAGTGCAATATACAAATGACGTATTACTGAATTGTACACTTTAAAACTATGTAATTTTATTAACCAATGTAACCACAATAAATTTAATTAAAAAAGTGATTATCCCCTCTTTGATAGCTGAAGTAAAACAGTGTTAAGATCAATGGAAATAAAATAAGCAAAAACATTGTCTATACAAAGTTCAAAATATACAGTGCTACATAGAAAATATATACTCCTGAATATTTGAGAATAAAATTTCTCTGTTTTATAAAGAAACTAACCCTAGTGAGAAAAACAGCTAATGCTACTGCTGTGACAGTCTAATAGCTATAAATTTTTTCATTGGCTTTACCAAGGCCAGCCAAGATTACAAACCTAACAAACATCATCACAGAAATTAAAGTACATGAATAGATGGGATTAAGAAATAAGTATGTGGCTATTAAATTATTATGCTCTAAATCTTCTAAAAACTAAATAAAAATGCCTACACTGAATAAAAGAGGTACTACATAAGGGCAAGCTGGCTTATAACAATGCCTTGAAATTCAATATTGTGCCTGAATAACTCAATTTACATCTCTAAATCTCTTGTGATTGAAACTACAAAGCCTGTGACTTTAAGAAGAAAATTCAGGAAGCCAGGCTGAGAAACAGCATGCTTTAATGGTATAGGGAAAGTTCTAGAATACCAAAATTAATTCAAAAACACATTTTCTCTGTAGGTTTTGGTAAGTAAGCTAAACCCAGGATTGGACATCTTTTTTTTAAAAGAATGAACGAAAGAATGAATGAATCTATCTAAAAATTCATCAGCATCACACCCAGCAAGATATAGTTTAAGGCAGGTTGGAAACTATATGTTTTAGATTTTATCCTTACTGAATTATATATTCTCAATTAGTTGGCTTGGCCATATAGCAGATGGCCTTGATGCAAAAGCCAAAGTATGTGAGATGGATGGATGGATGCATGGAGAGACAGCTTTTATAAAAGGAAAAAAAAAACTTTTCCATTATTAAAAATGACTTTTTATTGATTAATTAGTCAATAAAAGTACATACAATACCTAATCAGTTTAACAACTAATTCCTTCTAAAGATATATAAGGAAGAAAAAAAAACCTATATGTCTGCCATTGTTACAGGTTTGGCATTGCCTCTCCAAATTTGTGTGTGTGTGTGTATGTGTGCACATACATATGAATTTGCTTAACATTTGTATAATTTTAATTCCTGCATTTTCCTCATAAAATTGAATTTTGAACATTGCCTTTATAATTACTATATACTTGAACTTTATTTTCCTTCTACATAATGTTTAACGCTTACATTATAGAAACACAGATATTTAATAACCATTTCTTTGGGTTATTACAAAATCTTCTTACAATTATATTTTCTACTTTTATCTTCCTAGTAGTCCTGTGAAACAGACCTTATTATCCCCATTTTGCATTTCGGTCAAAAAAGGCTCAGGGACATATATGCCTGCTTGAGGTCACAGAGTCAGAAAATGGCAGAATCAAAACTTCCATACAATGAGTTACAGATATGAAGTAACTCACGATTTGCAGTTCTGAACTTCCATAAAGTTGTTAGACCTGACATCACTTTGTACTTGAACACCCCATATTAATAACAAACTAAACATCATTAACCTAATACTTCTATACAGAACTAATTAACTAATGACTTATGGAACTAATGGCTCCTGCTAATGCTTGTCAGTATTCTAAGTACCTCCAAAATAAACTATGGGATTTTTATTATTTGTTATTTCTTTATTAAAATTATTGGAGTGACACTAACAAAATCCAATAAGTTTCAAGTGTATCATTGAACAGTAAGTCGTATATATACTACATTGTATGTTCACCACCTAGAGTTAGATTTCCTCTATGGAATTTTTTAAAAGGCCAATAGCTTATAATTGCACATTAGGTTTTATAAAGGAAATTTTTGCCTAAGAGACATTCAAAATTACATTTTAGATAACTCTTGTAAAGAAGAAATTCACCCTTTTGTTTCTCCACATGCAGAAAGCATGCCATCTGGCCCCACTGCCCTTAGCAAAACCTGAGAAAAGAATGTGGGAATCCACTTATAGTGACTGAGGGCAGACACTACAGGGACCAAAGGTGCCTGACACTGCTCCTCCCAGGTGCAAGATTTCTGTCTATTTCAAGAATATTTTTTTCTTCTTTAAAAATTCAGATGTAAGTAAAGATGGATTTTATTCCCCTTAGGGGTTATTTGAAATAACCTTTCAAGTAGATGATATTTTTTTCACTACAACAGATTTATTGATCTCTCTTCCTTGTTGAATGTAGGCTGTGCATGCCTGCACTGTAGCACTCTCAATTATACATGCCAAAATCTAGCCAGACAACTGAGAATATTCATCAGGAGGTTAGAAACTGGACTGTGGAACTCAGGAATGGTTTCAACTAGATGTTTGAAAATCAATTGTTCATAGTAAGACTATGAAAATAGATAAATCCCCCAAAACAGTGTGCCTAGTAAGACAAGATTTTGAAGACAGAAGCTCGAGAGAAGGTCTTTAATTTAAGGGATAAAAAATATGTATCTATTAGAAGTAGAAAGTTTTCTCACTGGCCAAGAAAATTAAGTAAGTTAAAGAGTTTTGACTTAGTAAGAAGAAAAGGAACTCAAGCATAAATCTAAAAGCCAGAATTGATATTGAACATTCGTGAGGCTGAAAGAAAAAAAGAAAAATATGAGACTGATTGTGGACATTTATGCTGTTACACTGTAGAGCATGTTTTATATGACTTGATGATGAATAGCTAAACTAAGTCCAGGGGATAAATTTACCATGTGATGTGTGTAACGGGAGCCTCATCTTTGGTAGGGAATCCCCACGTATTTTGAGTGGTAGAAATCACTTACTATCAAAGCATTCGCAACTAACCCAAACAGATCATTGTTTAGATATTACTTTGGCCTAGTTTTTTTCCCATTGGTGGTCGCGCTATATCACAGCAACAATAAATTTACAAACCAAAAGGTGAAATTTGCAATCAAAATAATTCTGACAAAAATTGGATGAGTCTTAATCGAGTTGGCCATCTGTTGTGGATACCATTCAGAAAACTTCCAATAAGCTACAGTCACTAGACTATAATTACAAAGGTTTTTGTTGTGATGCCTAAAAGGATTAAAGGTAAAGCAAAAAGAAATCATACTTAATAGGAAATATTACTAATCTCAGGGAAAAAAATGCTGAAAGTGTTTCTCTCAATTCAGTTACAATTGTTCTAGCTACATTTTTATGTAGATGTTCACTTTAAAATTTTGATGATAACACTAGAACCAAATACTTGATAAGACAGTCTTTTAGCATTCAACATATGCAGTTATACCAACTAACTTTTGGATTTGCTTGATACACCTCACCATAATATTTATACAAAAGACTGCCCAGAAAAGACTTTAAAATAGTATTGTGTCAGTAGACTTAAACCTACAAGGAGGGAAAGGAAGGACTGGTATAGGATCATCATTTTGAAAGGCCACATAAGGAAGCCAAAGTACTGACTATCAGAGTGAACATGAATTATTCAAGAAATAACAATATTCTGCCCCGCAGCACCAAAATTTAGCACCCTCTCAGTCACTCCTCTTCCCAGTTGCAGATGGCATCTGAATACCTCAAGGTAATTTCTTCTTTAGAATTTTTGTTCTGTCAGCTAATTGGAGGAAGAAGAAATAAGATGAGCAAGAGTAATAACTTCTGTTTATAAGTGGCTAATAAATATAGAATATCCATTTATGCTTCAAAAAAAAGCATAATCATTTCTTTTTCCAGAAAAATGGAGAAACACAACTTGGCAATTGAAACGCTATGGATTTGGTTTGTTAAAATGAACATTACAAGTTTCTTTGGAAGCCTAATTATAAAATAGCTAGGTTTGCTCTAAATTGGGACCTATGTATACATATGTTAAAAATCAAGATAACTCATCTTAATTACCTTAATATTTATTTGACATCTGTGCCATTATGTGGCCCCACCACCTACTCCATTCCAAAGAATTACATGGCTTATGCAGGTGTTTTTAGTACATGCCTAACATAGTGCACCCAGAATAAAAAGCACAAAATAAATGTTTATCAAGTGAATGAATTGTTATGAAAGAAGGTTATTTTTACATCATTCATCATGAGAAAATTGTATTTTGAACAGTACACTTTATGATAGATGGCTTTACTAAATAATTTCATGGTATAAAAGAAAATGAAATCTCGCAAGGACACAACCGCTAAGCGCACACAGATCGCTTTATTATTTTTATTGTGTTAGCGCTAGCATTCCTGATAGACAGATATTGCTACCTAGGCCCATATGAAAGTTACACTGAAATCAATGTGAATCCTAAAGGCAAAGAACTAGAGGATTTAAAATGAAATCAAGTGCAAGCCTCTCTGGTGTTATGCCAGTTCAATGACTTGTGAAGTTTTGAAGCTGTCCTTAGAAACTATAAATTAATTCCTAAGGATTATCTTTCCTGCAAGGTAGAAGGCAGAAGTGAAATCAAGGTGGGGGAAAACTTTGTTCAATTAAGTAAATTGCATAATGCAAAAGGCTTTTTTTGTCAGACCTTCAGATTTGTTGCCTGGCTTCTGAGAGAGAAAAAAGCTCACTTTCATTCCACAAGCTCAACATATTCTTAAATAAATGATCCAACTGGAACCTGCCTGAAATTCTGTATCTTGAAATGCAGGTGTGGATTTCAGGGTATCAAATAGCAGAAAAAAATATGTACTGATATATATACATTAATAGCTATCTCACTAAGTCAAGTTAAATTCTATCGAATGGGCTGTTTTTTAAAAAAAAAATAATTCTGAAGTTCTTTTTCGACTTGAATTATGAGGAATTAAAGTTTTCTAAATATGAATATAAAGGAAATTGTTTACTATTTTTTGTCTATTTCTTCATGAACTTTGAATTCTGAGTTTATGTGAGAAAATGAGCCCGAGTTTTAATGGCTCACCTTTTTTTAACATTCTCTTATAATTCTACACATGTGGATAGTGCACACTGACAAGAACAAGACAAACAAGCTGTTTTGTGACAAGCACCAAGCCAAGGTGTACACTCTAGGAATAGCAAAAAGAAACACACACACGCAATAAAAAATAAAAAAATAAAAAAAAAAAACTACTGCAAAACCACAGAACCCTCATTCCAAACCTTAGAGAAACAGCAGAGCTGCAGAAATTATTTCAAAACTACTTGACAACCTTAATAGAATGTAAGAGAAGACCTAAGCTTCACAAAAGGGGAACTCTTTGAGATGCTAAAATGAAAAAATTAAAATACACACTGTAAGATCAAACAAACAAATTTGGACCATGTAAATTAGTATAATCTCTTAGCAAACTAATTTAGCAATATTTAGAAACATAAAATGCACACATCCTTTTTCCAAAGAAGTTGGCCACTATAAATTTATCCCAGTTAAATGAATAAGCAAAAATATGTGTAAATGTATGTATATGAGAGCATGCTTCATAATAACAAAATTTATAAACAAACCATTTATGAGGAAATAAATGGTTAACATGGCCATTAATTAAATAAAAAATATATCCATCGTATGGATCACTATGCAGCAGGTAAAGAAATCTATATGTGCAGAAATAAATCTTTATCATTATGTAAAAAATAAATAAGTTGCAGAACAGAATGTTGTGCAAGTAAATAAAAACATATATCTGCATATCACTAGATAATTTATGGAAGAATAGGCAAGTCTCAACTGTTTATTCCTGGGCAGAAAAAAGGTGGCAGCGCATGGGGATAGAAGTTTGGGACTGCTTTTCTTACTTTACACTATTCTGTATTGATGAATATTTTAACCACTGTCATTTATTTATAAAATTAAAAGTAATATTAAAAATACCGTCAAAGTTGTCTTTAAATGAGGTTATATTTAAATATACAGTCATGAAACGTCTTCCTAGATAAATCAGAAAAAAACAAGACAGAAAAATATACAGAGTATAATTATATAAAATAATGTGTATACATATATATGCACAAATATACAGAGAAAACTGTCCAGAAATCTACATATAAAAGTGTCATAAATTGTGAAAGAAATAAAATTGTAGTAGAAGGAGGGATAGGGTGGGTGGACAAGGTGAAGTAGCTGTGATTTGTGTTTTATCCTGTTATACTTCCCTATTTTGAAAATTTTATTTACAAGGGACATAAATTTCTTCATTGTTTCTGTAATTTTGAAAAATAAAATTATAGACTGTACAGATTTGTAGGAAAGCTTTGACTTAGCTTCTGAAGCTTAGAGGGGAAAAAAAATCTATCATGAAATAAGAGAGCAGCAACAATGTGAATATACCCAACACTACTGAATTGTACACTTAAAAATGTTTAAGATGGTAACTTTTTTTAAATTAAGTTTATTGGGGTAACATTGGTTAATACAATTATATAATTTTCATGTGTACATTATCATTTGACATCTGTATATTCTATTGTGTATTTACCACCCAAAGTCCAGTTTCCTTCAGCTACCATATATTTGATCCTCTTTACCCACTTTACCCTACTCCTACTCCCCTATATTTGACCCCCTTTATCCTGTCTACCTTCCCCTTCCTCTCCCACCTCCTACCCTCTGGTAACCACTAGTCTATAGTCCATGTCTATGAGTCTCTGTTTGTTAAGATGGTAACGTTTATGTCATGTGTATTCTACAATGAAACTTTATTAAGAAGGAAGGAAAGAGAAGTAAGAGAAGATGATAGAAGTGGTGAACAGAAAAATGAACCAACCTAAGGATTGTAGGATTTGGAATGATGTAATAATATACTACTAAAAATATTCCAGGAAAATAAAAGGATCCAAATATGTGTATTTAAGATTTCTCCAAAGTGTGATGAATACATTCTTGCAGATCCCTTGCAGCACATGAAGAATATACTAGAAGTTCTATTTATACTAATTTTAGTCATATCAATATGATTTATAGATATTAGACGAGCAGAACATACAAAAAATCACAAATAAATATACATATGTTGGGGGCATGATGAGAAGGAGTATATAATGTAAAATATTTGAAGATCACCTTTTATAGGTAACATTTATCAGAGGTAACCACAAATGGACATGTTCTGGCCTGATATTTAAAAGACAAAGATAATCAAAAACAAGAAAAATAAAAAAAGACTTCTAGGCAGGAAAAACAAGTTACATGCAAAAGAATACAAATCCAAATTGTCTTCATTTTCCTCTGAAACATGAAGTGAAATAGTTGAAGCAGAACCTGCATATTTTTTTTTCCAGAAAGTACTTTTGGGATTCAATAATTGTATTTCCAGCCAAGAAATTACAGAAGAAGAATATGTGTTCTAATTTACAGCATCTTAGAAAAAACACCCATGTATTTTTACTAAACAAAATACTTGAAAGTGTACTCCAAATACTGAGGGAATTATCAGAATTATGGATCAAAAAATGACACATTATAAAAAGTTAATGGCAGATAATAAAGCCAAAAAACAATATGTATAAAACTAAAATCAAATGTAGTCTTTGGGAGAGAAAAATCAAGAAAAAGTCTCAATGACAAGAATCTGGGTCTTAAATGCCAAATTCCACTTACTAAAACATAGAAATGAGGAACCGAGGAGAAAATAAAATTATCTAGAACTATAGTGGTACTGCCAGGGAAAAAAAGCTAAAGATAAGAAAAACTAATTTTTTTTTGTTTTAAAGTCAAAAATCCTTCATCATCATTAACATGTAAGTGTATTAAAAATCAAAATACTGTTAGATAACTTTATATGAGGCTCATTCATTTCAATGCTTATGATTTCCAAAAAAACTAGGTTACTGACATTGAACTGAATTTTTTCCCTAAAGAATATATATATAGGCATCATAGCAAAATATTTGATGTTCTTAAATTTCAGAAAAGAAAACATATATCTTGTTATGCCATTTCAAAAGTGTCTTCCTTTTTTCCCACGGCTAAGTCTTGAGGGCTAAAAGAATGTTAATATGTGTATTTGGACAGTTTATGCTTTCTTAAAGTAAAATTAACACCTTATATTAGAAATCAGGATTAAAAAATCTAGTTTACGCTTTGGCCAATGCAACTGTCTACATGAATAGAAAACGTTCGTAACTTTTTCTTAAAAGAAAAAAAAACATTAAATATAACTATGTAGATCAGTGATTCTCAGAGGGTGGCAATTTTCCTCCCCAGGGGACATTTGGCAATATATAAAGACATTTTTGTTTGCCACAAGTGGGAAAAGGGGGGTATTACTGGCATTTAGTGTATACATACCAAGTATACTAATAAGTATCCTACACAAGACATCTCTCCACAACAAAAAAAATGATCAGGTTTAAAATATAAGTAGTGCTCAGGTTGTATAAACCTAATCTAGATAGACAGATATAATTTCAGTATTTTCTATATCTCTATTATAGGTATGTGTATGTGTACACTTGCACACAAACAGGAATTATTGCAAGATACTTTGGGAAGAGGAAATTCATTTTTTGCTATTCTAGTTCCAGCAATAAAAATGACTCCAACACTTATTAAATATATATGAATTGCTATTTTATCCCTATCGGCATTCTCTATTAAGCTCTTTTTATATGTATTAGGGTAATAAAAGGTTTGATAACTGAGTGAATTTAAAGTGGCCCCCTAAAATTTTAACTTACAAATAAGGTAGGCCTCATAATGGTACCTCCCTCAAATTATTTTACCTTAATTTCAAAACAAAGAATTTCAATAAAACCTTACGATATAAGTAGGCTTTAGATCTGAGATATCTAAACAACACTGGAAACAAAAGCAAAAAGACAATGAAACAGTATGGCAGGAACTGGGAATATAGGAACAGTGAATAATTCAGATGGTTAGAAACCAAAACAGATAACATTTTTAGAGGCAAAAGGCCAAAATTTTAAAAAAGGGTTATATTTAGTCATAGAGATTAGACTTGGGCTTAAGAGTATTTGAATGCTGAGCCAAAGCAATTACAAACAATTTGGGGGGCAATGGAAACTCATTTTGATAACAAAATCGGCCATAGAAAAACCTCTCCAAATTTCATTTACAGTCATCTCTAGATTCTATTTTTAACTACTCCTATTGATATGTATTTATCCTGCTATGTGGTCCCTGAGAGAGTAACAACAGTACCAAATGAACATGTACAAGAAATACTTTCCCATATTTTTAGTGGACTTGAACTCTTCCCCATTTACCATATAGTGCAGAAAATCAAACCACTAATTCAAAAATTGAGGAAAAGACAAAGCAAAAAAAAAAATTAATATTAAAAATAAAATGTATTTAAAGAATGGATTCCAATGATTCAATGTATATATCACAGATTGTTTCTGCAGACAGCAAATAAGTATTAAATGTTTCTCAAATAAATAAATGCATAAATAAATAATATGAAAAAAAGCATCTTTGCTGGTTAACTGAATAGGCACCCTGTATTTCAGACAAAGTAAAACATACAAATAAACAAAAGATCATATCAACAGAAAGGCACATCTTATTTTTAATATTTTTAAGATTAGAAATCTTAATATTTACAAAATATAAAATATTAATGTCCTTAATATATAAAGTTTTTAAATCAGTAAGAAAAACATGAATAAAAATACATAAAAAACATGAACCTGAATTCCACATGAAAGACACATATTTCTAATAACATGAAAATATGATAAAATTCAAATGAACTACTAATCATGTGATAAGATTATAACAGAATACTATTTTCACCTACTGAGTTGACAAAGGATAAAATAATATTGATGATAATAGAATGAAATACAAATGTATACAACTTTTGTGAAAAGATATTTGATAAGAATTACAGGCCTTAAGTACATTCCAAGGAATTTCCTTTCATAATTAGGGATTCATGCAAAGATTTATATCTGAGGATATTCATATTATTAATAAAAAGAAAATAATAATATATTACTAAGATGAAAGATTATGCACATTATAAACATGGTTCCTAAAATATTTAAGAGTATTAAAGAAAGCTCACTGACATGTAAAAAAGAGCAGGATAAGAATAGTTTGCATTAAATAATTCAAATTTTATTTTTTAAAAAGAGAAAAAGAAATAGTCATAGAAAAAAAGATTTAGAAAGATATACGAGAAAATGTAATTTTTTTATATCTCTGAATAGTAAGATTATGAGTGTTATTTTATTTGCCCTTACTTTTCTGTTTCAAAGATGCTGCTGCATTCCTTTATAGTCATATATGCTGGTTATCATGTTTCTCTATAAACATCAAAGAAGAAAGTATAGGTTAATTTTATAAGAAGGAAAGACGGTTACCCTTGGATTTTTTTCTAGTTCCCATCTTGTTACTAGACAGACTTTTTCTTAACCACTTTTACCGTCTTCTTTCATTATCCTAGAAACTGATGATGGTCTCTTCTACTACTCTGTTTCTACAACACAAAGTACAGACACTATGTAGCTTACTTTTCCCAGTATGGATTTAAAAGCAGGCCCATAGAATTTCACAAGGAAAGGTTATTACCCAAGAAAGTATATACACTCAGGCTTTTAATCACACCTATGGTAAAGGAAAAGACACTTATGAGACGTGCAGACTCAAAAAGTTTTCATTCAAAATCACATTCTATATTTGAATATGATTTATATTTGTCTATATTTAAATGTGTCTATATTTGACAGATACACGCAAAAAAATGAAACTGGACCACTTTTTTATACCATATACAAGAATAGCCTCAAAATGGATTAAAGACTTAAATGTGAGACCCGAAACCATAAAACTTCTAGAAGAAAACATAGGCAGTAATCTCTCTGATATTGCTACTAGTAATTTCTTTTCAGACATATCTCCCCAGGCAAGGGAAACAAAAGAAAAAAATAAACAAATGACGAGTACAGCAAACTAAAAAGTTTTCGTACAGCAAAGGAAACCATCAACAAAACAAAAAGACAACTGACTGAATAGGGAAGACAATTGCTTATGATACATCTGATAAGGAGTTAATACACAAATATATAAAAAAAACTTATACAACTCAACAACAACAACAACAACAACAACAAACAATCCAATTTAAAAATGGCAGAATACCTAGATATTTCTCCAAAGAGGAAATGCAGATGGCCAATAGACATATGAAAAGATACTCAAGGTCACTAATCATCAGAGAAATGCAAATTAAAACTACAATGATGTATCACATCACACCTGTCAGAATGGCTATCATCAATAAATCAACGAACAAGTGTTGGTGAGGATGCAGAGAAAAGGGAACCCTTATTAAACAGGCTTAACTTGAGGGGTATAAACAGGAAATGGCTGTATTTTTCCTCACTATTGCTTTCAACCATGTTATATCAAACCAGTTTCCCTGCTTCTTGAAAACATCTTAGACAAATTTCCTGACTTTTAGGCCATTCTAAGAACAATGGACTGCTACTCAGCCATTAAAAAATATGAAATCTTATCATTTGCAATGACATGGATGGACCTAAAGGTTATTATGCTCAGCGAAGTAAGTCAGAGAAAGATAAATACCATATGATTTCATTTATATGTGCAATCTAAGGAATAAAAAGAACAAACTAATCAAAAACAGACTCTCAAATATAGAGGACAGTCCGGCCACAGCCAGAGGGGAAGTGGGTTGGGGGGCTGGAAGAATGGGGTGAAGGGTTAAAGAAGTATAAATTAGTAGCTGATAGATGGTCAGGGAGATGGGGAGCATGGCATAGGAAATGCAGTCAGCAGTAAGGTAATGGCTAGTTGTAGAGCCAGAGGGAGGATAGAGTAATCAGGGGGATCATTTCATAAAATATATAAATGTTTAACCAATGTACTGTATACGTGAAACTAATCATTTTTTTTAAATCATATTCTACAAAGTGATCGAAGATCAACTAAAACTTAGTGATATGCTAACAAAAAAGAATTAATGAATTAAGGATGATTTGTAGAAAAGAAATGAGAATATTGGAATCAGCAAAAGATATAGGTAAAAGTAGATAAAATAGATTCGAGTAATGGTTATATATAATAAGAATAAATATATAATAAAATTATAAATAAAAGTTACACATATCTTAAAAGAAAGAATTCATTAAAATAAAAAAAAATTGTTTAAATTTCAGTTATAGTTAATGAAGACTAAAAATGAAATATCTGGTGGGGAAACACCAATAACTAATTTAATGCCAGTTTAAAATATATGAAATTTGTACTCTGATAGACCAAAATCAATTGAATGTTAGCAATTTCAAATGATTCAATCCAATTTTTTGAAGAGCTAGCTTATAAATGTCTAATATGTGCAAAGTGCTTTAATAAATATCCAAAGTGAATGTAAAATAAGCTGACTACTCTCCAAGCTATCATAAAAGAAAAAACAAAAAAAAACACACAATTTATCAAGGAAAAAAAATAAGAGTGGAAGTTAGGGTTTGATTTGATTGTTAAAATCTCTCTATAGTCATACATGAAAAGATCATTTCAATTTTAGATAACTTTCATTATCTCAATGTAATTCATCTCTGTCATATGTTGGATGAAATTTTTTGGTTACTGGTAGTCTATATTTCATTATTTTAAATGATGAAACAATAATGCCTATCTGGATCATCCGAAAGCCCCAACAGATTTTTCAAAATATCACAAAACACCTCTTAACACCTATATAACAATCCACCAAAGTTTCTGCATAATATAGAATATTTAAAAACCAATTATATTTAACAACGATAAGTTAATATGTTTAAAATGTTAATACATTCATTAGTATTTATGTGTGGCATACAATGATACAGTGCAGTTCTATATGCAATGACCATATACTCTACTGTAAATAAATCAAGAGAGTACCTGAATGTAGGGTAAAGGAGGACATGTGAGTTGACATGCTTATGTCCTAATTGAATTTCTTTCAATATGTTTTATCACTTTCAACTTCACTTGTTATGCATAGGCATTTTTAGGCTTCTTAGGTGCACTTACTTTCTTCATAATCTTTTCCATTTTCTTTAAGAATGTTTTCTCTCAATATTGTGGAAAGGTGACAATGAAATTGTCCATGTTTAAATAACATAAGCATGACATATTAACCTACTGGTGAACAGCTGAGATATTACTGCAAACACAGTAGATTCTTTCTTCTGGACTAGTAAGCAACTTAAATATTCCTGTTGGAAGGTGGGTGAGAATATATATAACAGGTTGCTGATTCAGACTTGAGGTAAATATTTTTGCAGATAGTTATTGTTAATACTCAGATACTAAGATTTCAGGTAGCAATGGATACCTTTTATTTAAAAAATAAAAATTTAATTGTATGCAAGTAAAAACCTGTAATTTAAGCATTCTGTAAAAACGTGAACATGTAAATTCTATTAATATGTTCACTGAAATGTTATATTATTTAGAAGGCCTACTTTTTAAGAAAGGCATAATATTTGAAAAAAGTAGGAGCAGTTCAGTCAACACAGTATCACAAAATCTTAGAGGTAGAAACAAAATTAGAAATTATACAGGTCTCTCTCTCCCTGTAATAACAAAACTTGACTTAATTCAATCTCCCCTTTATAAGTCATGAGGTACTTCCAGATACTGAGATGATATAATGTCAACTATTTGAAATATTGGTTTCTTTAATCCCTAGATGTGTAGAAACTGTCAGTTGACAGGCAGTTGTCTTGGATAAACTAAAAATGCATATATTTTCTGAGAATACACTTTCAAAATACTGCCTTTAAATGGTCTGCCTTTAAAAATAAACTTTATTTTCTAGAATGGAAGATTCGAGTTCTAGTAGTGCATGTAGTAAAAAAACAACATCTAATTCATGAAGGTGGTCTCATGTTAGTATAACACTTTTGTAATGAGCACTAAACGGCTCACAACAGCATCACTTCTGGCATCAGCTTTTCTTCCCAACACCTATGCTCAAACCCTCATTTACTTATCCTTACCTTCTATTGTGTGTATTTTTGTAAAGAACCTGAAATCATCTCAAGAATAAGGGAGAAGTATGAAAAAAAATGTCAAGCAAACAGTAAAAGTCATAAATGAATGCACATTTTCTTTGGTCTTTGTAAGTTCAGAAATATCTACTACTCTAAAGAAGTGATTCTATTCCAAATAGAATGAAACATATTGGTTTAGTCATCTCAATGTTAGTGTAATCACATGCCACAAACATAAATAAGCTTAAATTCCATTTCTTCTCCCAGGGAAATTTACTAAAACATGATTGGGTATCTGATTAGCCCAAACAGTTGTACTATAAATTATTATAAGATTTTTCTTGAATATGGCTGAAATTTCGCACATAAAAGTTTAATTGAATAGATTTGGATTTTCCTTGTATTATTCATAATATGTAAACATCATCAATTTCATATAACTGGCTGCTATATTCCATATTCAAGAGTCCACACTGAATACAAACGAGCTTTACTAAACAATTCAATATGCCCACACTATAGATTTTTTGAAGTATTAAAACAGTACTTCAATTTTTTATAAGGAAAATGAAAACCCATTAAGTGGGCCAAGTTTTCAACAAACTAAACTATAGAATTGGCCTTTCATTATTTTATAAAACTATTTACTATGATAACCCTTGTAATATCCTGCTACAAAGACATCTATGCATATATCCCTGTTGATGTCCAAGTAAAAGCCAAAAAGTAACACGAAGATGTCAATTTATTGAAGATTTGCCTGTTTATCTTTTTTTAAAGTAATGTCAAATATATTTTATCCTAAGAACATGAACTCCTCCATGTTTCCATGAATAGTTTTCCTTTTTATTCAAAGACAGTCATAGTCAAAAAAGGTTTTGTTTTCTTCAAGTCAAATATGTCAATATTAGTTTCCTTATTTTTAGTGAAATTAGCAGATTGTATTCCCTGTTACACAAATTGTAATTTTTCCAATTGGAAAAATTTACAAAAATAATAACTTTCTTAAAAAATGAGTTAGATGAGAAAATTTGTATTCTACATTTCCAATTATTTTCTTAGTTGTTAATGGCAGAAGGTTGGTCTACATATCTGAAGAAAGGGCATTTCTCAGTGTTTTAAGGGGATTTAAAAGGTTGAAAAATAAAATTTCAAGTTGTTTTTATACATGTTACACTTAAAAATCTCTTCATGTACACATATAACCCTACAATATCTAAACTTCAACTTTGAAACTGCCTGTTAAGTATTCTAAACTCCAGATTTCCTTAATATTTTTTGCTTTGGAAGACAACAAAATCCAGGTTATTCACCAACTAATTAAATGTTAGATTTAAATGAAAAATAAGTTTTTAGATACGTTTTTAGTTTAATCATTAAATAATATTTAAATGAAAGTTTTCATTTTTTATTTAAATATAGTTGGTTTACAATCTTATATTGGTTATATTAGTTTCAGGTGTATAATACAGTAATTTGACATTTTTACTAACTTTAGTAAACTCTATGAAAACTTACTGCAATATTATTGACTATATTCCTCTTCACCTTTTCATACACCCCCCACCCTCTCCTTTCTGGTAACCATCCCTTTGGTCTCTGGTTCTATGAGTCTGTTTTTTTTTTTTTTTTTTTAGTTTCAAGTATACAGTACATTGGTCAGACATTTATATAGTTTATAAAACAATCCTCCTGATAGCTTTTTCTCTCTTCTGGCCCTCAACCTAGCCAATACATTAATGTTAACTGCATTCCCTATGCCGTGCTCTATGAATCTGTTTTTGTTTTGCTTTCGGTTTTTATAGGAAGTCTCAATATAACTAAAAGGGAACTCTCTATGATGTTCTATTTCTTGTAGCACAGGTGTTCTTGAATTGGACTCACTGGCCTGAGTCAGCTTCCTGGCTCTAACACTTACTGGCCTTGTGATGTTGAGAAAGTTATTTAATCTGTGCCTCAGGTCATTCATCTGTAAAATGGAAATAATAATAGTACCTACTCTCATGGTGTTTTGAAGATTCAATCAGATAATGCATGAACGTCCTTAGAATAGAACTTGGCACAAAAAATAAACAGTAAATATTAGTTATCATTATTTCCTTTTATACCTTTCTGGTCTTTGGTCTTAAAAGATATCAGGGTATTTTTAGGTATTCTGAATTCGTACACAGTCTATCTTCATTACCTTTTCAGTTTTACACCATCAAAAATATTTAAATTTAACTTACTTAAATTCAAATAATAGAGATTATATTTCAGAATAAAAAACATTGACTTAGAGGTGACATTTTACTTCCATTTTTAATATGTATATAAAATGGATGAAAACTTTTTTACTCGCTGTACAAATCAAAATAAATATGTCCTAATATTCACCTGGTAATTACTTCCAGTTAACAACTTTCATTAAACGTTATTAATTATTTTTGAGTAACAAATCTAACTATTTGCCCCTGCTTAATAACTTCATAAATTAGATATTCTTGCATACTTGGGTTGCTTTTTTCCCTGAATCTTTCAAGTTTAAAATAGAAAGAGCAAATGTCAGTGATATCATTTATTGATCAGCAAGTAATATTTGAATAAGGTTATTGATGATAATAATAATATAAGGAAGACAGACACAGATTTGAAATTTTGTTTGTAAGAGAAGGTTTCAGGAAAGATATCTAAACGCACTGAAAAACACAGTGACCAAAATTTACAGGCTGTATTAAATCTCAAAAGTTTCTGAGTGGCAATTTAAATGCCACTACAAAATAAAAATAATCATGCTATATGAGTGAGTATATTATATGCAATCTTTCATACTTTCCTCACAACTATTCTAGACATAATTGAAATTTTGAGAAGATAAGTTGCACACAGTCAGAGAGTATGTAAGTAGTATAACTGAGATCCAGTCTCAAATCTCCCTGACACCAATTTATCCCCAACATTTACCACATACTGCCTCCCAACAGCTCATATAATAAATGTCATTAAAAGCACCAGAATAAGCTTTATTTAATTGTAGTAACTGGTATATTTTCTATTCTCTTATGATAAAAAAACTATTTCGCTTATTCCTCTTTTACCATCTAGCCTACTAGAGCTCAGATGCTCAACTACAATGAACTATCTTGTCCTTATAAACTGCAATTTGATACGTTTTCAATTGTCCTAGAAAGTAAGGTAAGACAACTTGAGAAAGTGGGGCAAATGATAAAAGTAGAATCTCAGTTTCTGAAACCTACCATAATATTCACTCTAATGAGACTAAGTAGATACCAACTCTATCCTTGAAATATTCAAGCGCATTAAATTTAAATAAATTTTTACTCAGACATCACAATATTTAATATTCACAATTGCCAACAGTAGTCATAAAATGTTGATATTCTATAGGACACTAACTTTTAAAACACTGATTTTCTATAACACGGTAATTATAAAAGTTTGTTACTAGTTGGCAAAGTTTTTCTGCAAAGAGCCAGAGTAAGTGTTTTCAGCTTCACAGGTCATTTGTTCTCTGTCAATCTACTGTAGCCTGAATGCAGCCCAAGACAGTATATTAACCAATGAACATGGCTGTATTCTGATAAAACTTTATTTACAAAAATAGGCAGTGAGCCAGATTGTATTGCAGGTCCTAGTTTGCCAGTCACTGGCATAGTCCACTAATACTCTGTTGATAGTCTAAATATCTTTATATAGACACTGCAAACACACAATGCTTATTCATCTTAAGCAAAGAAAAATACTTTTTCCAATTAATTTTTTTTTCAGCAGTTATCTCTGAAGAAGTTTCTTGCAAGATGGGTACACAAAATATAGCTCAAATAAAGTGGATTTGTTTGTTTTTTTTATGGCCATTTTGGAGACCATCTGTCACAATGTTGTTTAATTGTGTTCATTCCTAACCCAGAGCACTCTGGTATTCAATAAAGATCTATTTACCAAAGCCTATTAGAGACTAATTATTTCTCTGAATTGGTAGTGGTAGTACTGATAACAATAGCAACTTCCCTTTAGATATGTGTTGCATATTCACCACAGTGCTGTTAAGGGCGCTTAATGTTAGAGCTGCTTTACAATGACCATCTAAATCCTGGTAGCAGCTGAAGTAAACAGATTACTATTCTTTTTCAAATGAGTAAATTAAACTTCAATACCATGACGAATGCCACACAGCAAATAAGTGCCAGAGTTCAAATCCTCCTTTCAATCACATTTTGCTGCTCTCTATCTGCATGGCATCCAATCCTCTCTGTTTCCTGACGATTGGAAAAGGGAACTCTGGGTCCAGATCAGGTCAGCGGCAGTGCATTTTTCTCAGAGGCTGGAGGCAGAATGGATCTGAAGGAGAAAATTAAAAGGAGCAAAACCACCTATTCTGAGACCTGAGGGAGTATATAGGCAGAATGAAGCTGATGTGCTCAGAAATAGGGTCTTCAGTAATTTTAGGAAAAAATTGAAAGGAAAAAGTAAATCCATAGAATAACTTTAAAAATAACATGCTGGATTGCAACTGAATTTCTCATTCCCACTTGATCCTAAGCAGCCATTATAAATTCTACAGTTGTCTATAGGCTACAGTACTGGACTGCTGTCAGAAGTGATACTCCTTCTATAGATTAGTCTTTTGAAATTAACTATAAGCTGATTAATTCGGGCTATTAATTATTTAAATCCTGCTAGGTCTCATAAAAAGTGTGGTGGTGAAGGAAACACTCATAGTCAGTTTAATGTTGCAGCCATATTCTCTTGCTAAAATGTTCTTCTACCACATTTTCCATTTCCAAAACTTACTTCACATCCTTCAATTTCCTACAAATGCTACATTCCTCAGGAAGCTTTCTCTGAACATCAATAACAGGCATATTTTCCCACATTCTTAATGAGGATAGTTCTCTACATCATTTTCTTATGAGTAGTAACTATAAATACTTGTGTGCCTGATTTATAATGTCTGCCAAAAAATAAGTTTTTAGAGGGCTTTCTGAGGGAACGGACCACGTTATCTTCACCTTTGTACCTCTGACAGCACCTAACATGTTAGCCATACAGTACACTTCGAATAAGTGAATCAACTAGTATACCTTCTGGTATGTTGTCAAGTTACTCTAATGGGGAATTAAACTTCAGAGTGACAAAAATTAACACCCAGATCCCCAGCAACTTCCGCAAACACACAGTTGTGTGCATGCATGCATATGCATACACACACACACACACACACACACACACATATACACACAGCCTTAAGAATTTCTATGGGATTCGACTCTTCTCATCACACAAACTTCACATTTGAGACATACAAAATAGGCCAAAAGGGAAATTTATGTAAGCAAGTGTATCTATCAAACATTGCATGGGAAAAAGAAACATGGAATCACTTGACCACCTTGGTTCTGATTCATGCTTACCTGGCCTGCAGGTCCAAACACAACTTTGTCAAACGTTGTGAGTAATTATTAGCATTCATTATTTTCCCTGACTGTTCCTCAGTGTTGGAAATCGTTTAATGTATAATAGAACTGATAAATACGAAATAAACTCTTCAAAAGGAAAAAGACATTGCGATAAATATAAGCAAATAGCACTGTGCTTTTTATTAAGTGTTATGCCCACACTCTTTACTACATCAAATGCTGCAGATCATCAAAATATATGGACACTGCCTTCAAGGAGTATACTAAATTGTAAGAAAGTGAGAGTAGAAACCCTGTCTTACTCATTTTTATGTCCCTAATCTAGCATAATACCTTGAACATAACAGGGATCCAATAAATAATGTTAGGAAAACCTGTTAGATATCTATTGCTCCAGAATTACCATCCTGTGGCAAATAAGCTTATTCTCTGTAATAATTATAGCTAACCCAAATGCTTACAAGGTACTGGGCACTCTCCAAAGCAATTTATATAGGTTATCTCACAATTTTTTTGATATTTTAATTCTCACAGTAACAAATGAGAAAAGTCAGGCACTGAGAAGGTAAGTAATTTCCCTATAATGCAACCTTAATTAAGTAGTAGAGTCAGAATGGCAAATGAGGCAGCATCATTTCAGAGGCCATACTTTAAATCACTGTACTTTCTTGCCCTCCCTTAAGAACTTAAACATACAAAAATAATTTTGCTTAATATTAAATAAAGTAAATGATTAAACATTAGACACAGAGGGAAAAGACAGTATAAAAATGACTATGTTACAGATCTATCAATCGAATCGATCTTTAGAAGTGTGACTCAATATTTTTATAAAAGATAAGAATTAATGATTTGATCTTAACCTGATCTTTTGTACTTGTGCTTCCCATTTGTAGATTAGATTAACCATATACCTCATATTTTATCAAATCTTAATCAGTATGCTGTCTATGTTTGTATCACACTACATCAGTTAGAATGTCCTTCTATACCATTTCCCACTTCCAAAGCCTATCAATTATTTATAAACATTCTTCATTTAAAAGTATTTTAGATATTATAATTTCTTTTTCTACTTACTAAACAAAATATATTCATTGAAATACCTGAAAATAGTGTGTATATATATCTGCATTCCAATATGTATCTGAAAGTAGTATCTGTGTGTGAAAAAAAAAATATATATATATATATTCCAATATCCTAGCTATAATTAGTATCCAATAATTCCAAAATCCTAGAACTTGGTAGAGAATACTGCCTACATAAACAACGTACTAAACTCTGTTTAGTCCAAAGCCAGAGATCAGCAAAAGAGCTCTATAAACATAAACATATATCAGTGTCACATACAGACTTGATGAATGTGCCAATCACAGACTTGGAATATGGTTGTATAATTAATAATAATGAAAATAATCTTCTGTGCATTTATTAATTGAACAAGATTAATATCTACTGTATGATTTAAAAAAGTGGTCTACTCATCATAACTTAAAAAATAAATCCTTCTATCTCAACATTAAAAGTATTTTTTCCATTTAAAGATTTTAAATAAAAATCCCATGCAGTTTGTTTTTACTTTGTCTTTAGTCTTCAAATAAAATTCCAAACATGCTAAATGTTTCATGTAGACGTTTTTTGTACTGAATAAATTTACTGTTATAATAATTGTTTTTAAACTAATGGAAACTAAGTCCAAAAAGTTCTAGAAATTTCAACTTTATCGCTGACATCATAAAAAACAATTTTAAATTCCATGCAAATAGATTTCTAGCAATTTGTCATCTGAACATATAATGTACTTCTAAAAGCTAGAAAACAAAGTACATTGTAAAGTCATTTAAACTTCAACTGCATTCTCAGTGGACATGAGGCATACTCATAAAAATGGTGTGGGAAGGCAATCTTAATGAGATTTTCTCAGAAACTTTAAAATATGATCCAAAGACAACACATCAAAAGAGAACTTGTAAATCATTATCCTAATGTTCCATTACTTGCGACACCAAATACAAGGTTTAAGTATCACACGCAGTGTAAATATATATATGCCTTACTGTTATGGTGTACAGCTGAAACTTATTAGATTTTGTTAACCAATGTCACCATAAAAAATAAATTAATTAATTTTAAAAAATCATTATCACAAATTATTACAAATAACTTAACTGAATGTTAACTTACCTGAGAAACCTGTGTTTTTTTTTGCCTTGTCCATGATCATTTAAAAATAATACTACAATCTTTTGACTTATAAAACAACTGATTTATCCATGATTATTAAAAAAAGAATAAAATTCTGAGCTTCTGCTGCCATAATTAAAAATAAAAACTAAATTGACTTATATTTATAATATATGTCCACACAAGTTAATTTTACCTTCACAACAACTAAAGAAGATTTGTGTTCAGAGGCGAGCTGACTTGCCCAAAAGTAGTAGTTGCAGAACTCGCAAGCAACTGCTCTGATTTATAAATAAATCTATTTTGTGAATCAAATTCAGGAAATACATGAAGGAAATCATAGTAAAGGCCACTGCGGGAACTAGGAAGAGGAAGCAGTCCTTCAGCAGTTTGTAGAGTTCAAACTAAGGTACCAAAAGTATTTTACTAGGCCCTTAGAATAGGTCCTTTCTTGTCTGGTACACTAATTATACACAGTGGATTCATTGTTGTTTTACATTAGAAACTAATACCAATAATTTCCATGCCTACAAATATGCTTGGCAACTCAAGACAATCAAGTATATAGTAATAACAATTTTTAAGAAAACATGACATCCTATTTTGAGGTTGGAGAAAACTTAATAAGAGAAAAAATCTATCCCCCATCTCCCAATTCCCAACCTTCTTCCTCATCTCAGTATAGTAAATCATGAAATTATGCCAGTTCTTCCTCCATGACGCCTCTAATTACAAGGGGTAGGGCAATATCACTGGTTTCTTAGCCTTGAAAATTACTTCTATGATTATGTCCCTCCTTTTAATGGTTACTGTATATTACTTATGGATTATTCTTACTTTGGTAACCTTAATGGCTTGATCAATAGCTCATGATATCACTCACTACCAAATTTAAATTCTTTAAAATGACAGTCATACTATTTCTTTAAGTGACCCTCACCTTAATCTTATTTCTGTCTCCCTATTTCCCCAAGGTCTCAGTTCCAATCAGTTGAATCTTCAACACAGGTTCCATTCGCTGTAATGAATTAGAAAAATACTGTTCTGATTATTGATCCTTTCATCATCAATTATATGTTATGTAATATATCTGAGCAATATAGAGAGAAATAGATTCAATTGGCTAAGAAAAGGTCGTTCTTCTTTTTTCAAGTTTTATATCAATGCTATAATACACAGTCAAATCTTATGCATGTGAAGCCATCACAAAATGTAATGAGTGATCTATAGAAGTAAATTTTAAGCTTGCATATATAAAGGGGAAAACTAAAATTTTTTAAGTAGCTTCTTTATGTGTTCTACTCACTTGCGTGCCTTCTTAAATTGTGTACACTGTTCAATTAACTTTTAGTTGATGACACCGAACATCACTAGAATTTAGAGGTTACTTTTACTAATCGCACATTCTTGAATGTTTTCTATAATGTTTTTATTATTTGTGCTTGAAAATATCTAATAAGAGGAAACTGCTTGAGGCAAAACCTACCCATTTTCAGAAAACATAAATGTCAAAAATATTATCCTCGTATTCAAAAGAAACCTGTACCTCTTTCAGCTTTGACCCCATTATTCTTAATTCTTCTCTCACATAGAATAAGTTTTCTCTTTCATATGATGGATCCAAGTCATTGTAAACTTGATTTTCTTTAATTATGAACTTTTTTTTTTTGCTATTAATTGTCTCGTATTGCTACTATATGGCCCAGTCCCCACTATCTTTTATTATAGTCAACGTTTTTAGTTTATTCAGAGATGAAAAGCAGATAATCACACATTTCAAGATTAAATGTGAAATAACTCAAAAGACTAAATGAACAATTGAAAGCCGTTTCTGAGAAATTAAAATTTGGCTTCAGTGACACGTTACTTGTGTATTTTTAAGATCTTGGTTCAAACAGCATTAAAATTGTTATGAGTAAAATCACCTGAAACAAACTGTTACATATATTTTCTATATATGCAGTTATGTTTGGAGTATGTTAATACAGGCATAAAATTTTATAATACATATAATATAAATTATATGTTATTACATTTCATTTCTTCATAACCAAGCATCAAGTACACCATACTTCAAATAGAAGATTAAATTCTCTCTAGAAAAGTCCTCTGAAATACTTGTCTAGGCTGACTGAACAGTGCTAGTGGACAGCAGACCAATAATTCCTATGATAATTTGTTATGGCTTTTAGCATACTAGACTTCATCTCAGCATAAAAAGAAATCCTCATCTGTCATCCTCTCTTCTTCCCCATCCTCTGTTCCCATTTTGAGTTTTTAGACCATCCTCTGAGTTTTTAGACCATTTTTTCCTTTTCTATAGAATAGGCCTTCAAGTTTTGCAGAATCAAGTATTTATTCCCTGGAACAGCCAGAAACAGAAGTTAGTAGTACTCTTATTAGGTTTGTTAAAGACTTATGGCATACAAGTTGATAGAGTAGTTACTCTCTACAAACTAAAGCTTTATAAAGCATGGTATTTCCCTAAGGAATTTATAATCTAGTAGAAAAAAATGATTTCTATACAAATAATATCATACTCAAGCATTAGGGGAAAACATGTGATATATATCTGGAAGATTGAATGAAGCCAAACTAAATATTGTGGATACTTCCACAAAAAATTTAATAAGTTTCAACTTTAAAAGGGAATTTAAAAAATTTTTTAAAGCATCTTCCTTAAGTGTTTTAGTCATATCTGCAATAGTATTTATTCTTAATAGTATTTATGTTGTGGTGCAGATGTGTTTGCTTGGTACAGAACATGGATCTCTTCCACAGTCAATTAAATGGAGGCCAGTTGAGATGGAGCTAGATTAGATGGAAGTACCAAAAAAGTAGTACCAAAAGGTAATGTCAGAGACTTCCAAATTGTTCCCTCCCTCACAAATTTCCTTAAATATACAAGTTTCATCCAAATCTAAGTAATCATCTTGCAGGGAGTTTGTAACAAAAAATAAGTCAAATCCAAATAAAATACATACCCCTGCCCTATGAAAATGCCAAGCATTCCCCCAGTTTTGTACAGTACCTTGCACAAATATGAATATAAGGAAATAACATTCTATCGATTGCTAAGGCTAGCATACATCTAAGACTGTTCACTGGAAGATGCAATTCACTGAAGCCGCATTTTCACATTAGAATGGCATTCCGGATTTTTTTTTTTCTATTTAAATCTATTAAAACTATTAATACTTTAAATATTTGCTTGAGTCAGCACCATAAATAAATTTGAAACAATAATACAAAGAAAAGAACCAAAAAGGAAAAAAAAAAAGAAAAAGTTATAGTGGCTCATCTTTTCCAGAGTGGAAAAAAATCAGTTCTCACTCATGCTCAAATCAATTATCCATTCATGAATTAAAGCACTTATCAAAAACCTCTGAGATAATGACTGACCACGGCATGACAATTTTCATCACCCACAGATATATCCAAAAAGTAATGGGTAAGGTTTATCTGATATAGTGCTGATATTTATCTGCTCCTTCAAATGACAGAGCAAGGGCCAAAGGCAAGCACATCACACAATCGAATGCAACTGGCAGAGACAGCATTATCCTGGCTGTGACTTTCCATTTCCCCAAGCAGTGCATAATATAATCAACAGGTTACTTCTTCCCTTAGAGATCTCTAAAACATTTAAGCCAAGCACATCTTATTTGTCTAGAATGACACATAATGACATCTTCTAAAACTTCTAGGAAGAAAACCATCTCTGATATAGCAATGGTTTTATGTGATAAGAAGACCATATTCCAAACTCTTCATAAGAAAAGAAACAATTCTTAAGGGAACAGTAAAAATGGGAGCGGGGGGAGGACTCTTAGAAATAAGCTTTTATCGATAAATCATTTATTTACGTTGGTTAAAAGAAATAAATTCAAATGAGTTTTGCAATCTTTTGGCCAAATACTGCTCAATATATTTATTCTCATAAATATATGTCTTCTTTGCTCTTATTACTACTACATTTCACAATAATTTACTGTTTCTCATTTTACCCTTATGATAACTGTACCTTGAGAGCCACATAAAATGAACATTCCAACTGGTTTCATATTTTCTGCAGAGCTAAGAAGGTAATAAGAGGTATTTATATGAATGTAATTTTCTTTGCATTTGGTGAGCATATTTATCTTTTTCTGTTATTTCTGTATCCACATATTAAATATAAAAAATTCTCTTTTAACGTGACTCTTTTACCATGTGTGCTGAATACATGCTGTACAGCTACACTTGCTTTAAAAAGGAAGACAAAAGTAAAAATGTACATACATGTATAGTAAAACTTCATGATGGGTTGATTAATCAGTTCAATTTTGAGAACCATATTGTTATCTGATAAACCTGAGACAGTATGAAATCTGAGGTCTGTCATTTCCTATTCCTTTGGCCATAGCAAATTTGTCTGAATCCAAGACGCGTTGATGATAAAATTCAATGTTATTTTATGTTCGAGTAAGTAAGAAAGGCATTGTTAATTTATTATAAAATAAGGTATTTCCAAATTTCAGACATGTTAAAATGTGAGGGGGAAAAGTGCATTTTAGAATGTATGAAATATATTGAGTGTCCTCTTTAGTCTGAGAAACCCACGTGATGGTAGTAATCATGGCTTTATTCCAGACTAAAAAATAGCATGTAGACACTGAAAAAGACTGTAGAAACAGAAGAGATACTTTCTTCTTCCTACCTCTGCCACTAAGTTTTAATGTTTGGGGGAGAATAACTACCAATAACATCCTAAATGGCAGTTGCATGCCACCCACTGTGTTCTGAGATCAGCCCCTCTCATTTTTTACCTTATGGGAGTTTCTATATTCAAGAAGGCAGAAAAATAAAATGTGGTCAGTTTCACAGCCTAAGAACCCAAGCAAAATAATGAATTCTACCTTATATCTAGATATGACATAGCCATACATCATGACAAATAATAATTTTGGATTATTAGCATAGGATCCTGTGCTCGCTGGGATGAGAGAGAAACTCAAAGTAATTATTCAATATAACTAGCAACATAAGGGGCTAAATGTTATTTACTGTTTTCAAAAAGTAAATTTTTATGCAAATATATACATAAATATATTTCCAAAGACATGATAATAAATGAATAAAAAAGCAAACTGGAAATTCTCAATATATTTCTTATTGACAGAATTTTTCATCAGCCTTACAGAGGATACAGCATAAATGACAAGGTCAGACAATGGGGCTAAGATTAATAGTGTTAGAGCCAATAAGGAAAACATCTATAAAAGAATGTTTTCCCAGAGGCAGAGCTTCTGAGAAGAAATGTCTCAGAAATTTAATTTGGCAAATTCTCTGCAAATTTATATTGGAGCCACTACTTTTTTTTTTTTTTGACTAAAATAGTCAAAGCAGCATGTATCAATTGAAGAATATGATGTTATCGATCACATGATTGTACAACTGAAAGGAAACTGAATTCCTGTGATGCAAAATGTTTATTGTAAAGAGAAAGAAAATGAAGTTCAAAGGAATTAGTTGTGTATCATCCATTTTCATACATAAAGCTACCCAAAGTTAAAATACACACACACACACACACACACACACACACACACACACACACACACACACACACTCATATAGTTATATTATTATATTCAGGAACACACAAAATAGACATTTTCAATATTCACTGTTACATTTATGATGATCAAAGTGTAGCCTATTATCTAGTCTGTAGCCCTAAGAATGTTCTCTATATGATTTTTTTCCCAAAGAAGAAATCATCTGAAACACCTCAAGTCTTCAGGTATGTACAAAAGTATCAAACAACAGTGTGAACAATCTTATGGAAGTCATTGAATGCTCGATTAGGTATACATCCTGGAGAATATCAATTACAATTTTCTGTTTTATAGTTGAAGAGGCTGTGGCTCAATGGTTAAGGGATTTGCTCAAGGTAAACTCAATTTGATCAGAGTAAATCAATGAAGGTGACCTACATTTGGCTAATTATAAACATACTGTGCAAATATATGTGAGCTGCACTTTCTCCCAGACAAATACCAAGCAGCTTAAACTCATATCCTGCTTCTATGCCTAGGACCAAACTCAGCCTGCATCTTAGGCTCTGTTGAACATTCAGACACACAGGACTACCACAGCCCATACTTGGTATTAGATTCACTCACAAGAAGATAAGACAGAAGCACAGCAGGCTTGGCATGGCAGCATTAGGCATTATTCTTCAATAAGAGTCTGTTTGATAGTCCACATAGCTGTCCATGAGATAACATTCTTTGACTCTCCAGAAGAAACCCAATGTCCATATTGGGCAGGTATAGGAGTCTCCCTGGCTTAAAAGCCTCAAGGCATATAAGATCCAGTATCTCCTGCAACAGCCCTATGACAGAGCTTCGAGTTTTAAAAGTCATGGCACTCAGAGAAGCCTAAAGCCACTTCCACCCTTCAATAAGCTATTTAAAGTTCTCTCAGTCCTGATACAATTTGCCAATCATTGATTCTTTTTCCTATAATCAATGTTGTTTTCTAGTATACTTGGTATATTATCTTTATCAGGTTTCCAGGTCAAATTGTCACAGAGAAGAAAAATTTTATTTTTAACTTACCAATGCGGCCTCATGGCCCTTAAAGAAACAAAATCCTTTTGAGACACTGTGCTCAAGCACAAGACTGAATATTATTCCAAAACAGTTCTGTTTAAGCATAGGGAATATAGCCAGTAATATAATAATAACTTTGTATGGTAACAGATGGTTACTAGACTTAATGTAGTGATCACTTTATAACCTACATAAATGTCAAATCACTGTTGTACACCTGCAACTAATATTGTATTTCAACTATACTTTCATAAAAATAAATAATCTTAATAAAATAAAACAATCCTTTTTATAGCTTCTGAATAGCTTAAACTTCTAGATCATTTATTTAGTCATCTGTTAAAAATTATATCTGGCACTATTCTAGGTGCAGTGGAAAACAGAAACAACCTTGTGTCAGAGAGCTTATATTCTAGGAAAGAATCTAAGGATACTTTAAATAAATGAATGAATGAATGATATACTATGCTAGAAGGTGATAAATACTAAGGAGAAAATTAAATTATGCATGTGACATGATAAGTACTTGGGGATATGATAAGATCTTGCCATTTTAATAAGGTGGTATGGTTTGCCCTCACTGTGACTTTTGAACAAAGACTTAACATAGATGAAGAAGAAAGCCACATGGATACCTATGGCAGACAAAGGAGCTTTACAAAGGCCATGAAGTGAGACTGCGCTTGAATTCAAGGAACTGCAAGCCAGTGTAATTGGAACAAAAGGAGTTAAAAGAGTAAGAAAAATAGGATCAGGGAGGCAACCCATTTTCCTGAAATCGTTCTCTTAATTTTAAAGTACGGTTTGATTACAGTTTCTTCTTTTCTATCCCTTGATGGAAAATTCTACTTTTGAACATAAAAATCTTCAATTAAGGACATAAAACTCAAATACAGCAGAAATAAAAGCATAGTTGGCAAGTAGAGAACTACTGATACAGGTAGTAAAAAGTGATATATATAACATTATACTTACAATGAGGAAAAGAAAGTAAATAAGATGATATGAGCAGGTTAAGTTATTCACATATGTACTCTTATAGGCTATGATCCCTCTCCCTAATATCCTGGTTATCAGAGGATATAGAAAAGCACTTTAATTTCATTTTATTACCAGTTATCCTGTATATAGAACTTTATTGTGTAATTAGCATTAAAACTATTAAGGAAGAAAGAAAGAAATTACTTTGGCTTCTGAGAAGAAACAAACTTAAATCAGAAAAATTGGGAATGAAGAAGGGTCTTCCCTCCTTATACTGGACTTACAGAAATAAAAAAGATTATAAGGAATACTATGAACAACTGTATGTGAATAAATTAGATAAATTAGAAAATAGAAAAATTCTTAGAATGATATAAACTACCAAACTAAGACACACTGAAAACTACTAATCAATGTTGTTTTCTAGTATACTTGGTATATTATCTTTGTATATTATTCAGTCTTGTGCTTGAGCACAGTGTCTCAAAAGGATTTTGTTTCTTTAAATTGCAGAAAAATTAAAGAACTAAATAAATGGAAAGAAATCCTATGTCCATGGGTCAGAAGACTTCATATTGTTAAAATGACAATACTCCCAAAATTGATCCACACGTTCAATGTAATCCCTATCAAAATTCCAATTTTTTTTTTTAAGTAATGGAAAAAACAAAACATTATATTTATACGAAATTGCAAGGAACCCTGAGTAGCCAAAAGAGTATTGGAAAAGAAAAAGAAATTTGTAGAACTAACGCTTCCAATTTCTAAAGGTATAGTTTTAAATACAGTGTGATACTGTTATAGAAGACAAACATATAGATTAATAATTAAAATTGTCAATCAGAAAATAAACTACATTTTTTAGGTACACTGACTTTAATAAAATATATTATTCAAATTAATTACAGTTGTCTTTACTTTTGTAAAATATGGTTACTAGAAAATGTAAAATTACATATGTGGCCCACATTTTATTCTAGTGGATGACACTGACCCAGAGTAATATTTTTCAAATGAAAAAGCATATTTACATTTTAAGTTATATTTTATTAATATATATTATTTGCTTAGTTACACTGGCTACCAAAATCTAGTTAAATGAAATTTCCAGAATCCTTAACCTGATTAACTCAGACAACTCAGAAAATGATGGCCAAAGCAGTATTGTGATGTGTTTTATCTTATACTTCCCACAACCCCCGAAGTTTTTTAATATACCCATATATATTTTTTTTAAATTGTCTTATTGCTTCTCAGACCCTGTTAGTATTAAATGGCACTTGAAAACACTTCACCTTTGACATATCTGATAAGGATGGGGTCAGTGGAAAAAAAAATTTTGTCTTAATTATTTTTCCCCAGCTTAATTAAAATATAATAGACAATTAGTTGCTCATATTTACATTGTGCAATTCAATTAGATTTTTTTTCAATTATAGTTGGAATACAGTAATATTAGTTTCAGTTGTACAGCATAGTGATTAGAGATCCATATAACCCACGAAATGGTCACCCCACTAAATCAAGTACCCCTCTTCCTCCTTACATATTTTTTATAACATTGTTAACTATTTTCTTTATGCTACAATTTTTATTTCCATGACTATTTTGTAATTATCCTTTTGTGCTTCTTAATCCCTTTGCCCTTTTCGCCATCCCCCTCAACTCCTCTCCCATGTAGTAGCCCTCAAAATATTCTCCATATCTATGAGTTTGTTTCCATTTTTATTGTTGTTTACTTTGTTCTTCAGATTCCACATGTACGTAAAATCATGTGGTATTTATCTTTCTCTATCTGACTCATTTCATTCAACGCAATGCCCTCTGGGTCCATGAAGGCAATATCTTTTCCAACCTTTTCTTTTTAGTCTGTGTGTGTCTCAATCTGAAGTGGGTCTCTTGTAGGCAGCATATGTAGGGGTCTTGTTTTCTTATCCATTCAGCTTTCCTATCTTTTGATTGGAGAACTTAATTATTTTTCCATTCAAGGAACTTGTTGATAGGAATATAGTTATTACCATTCTTTATTCCTGTTTTTGATACATGTTTTTTCTTCTTAAAGAAGACCCTCCAACATTTCTTGTAATACTAGCTTGGTAGTGATGAATTCCTTTAGCTTATTTTTGTCTGGGAACCTCTTTATTTGTCCTTCAACTCTAAATGATAGCTGTGCTGGATAAAGTATCCTTGGTTGTAGATCCTGAGTTTTCATCACGTTGAATATTTTGTGCCAAGTCCTTCTGCCCTGCAAAGTTTCTTTTGAGAAATCGGCTGCCAGTCTTATGGGACCTCCCTTGCAGGTAACTAATTGCTTTTCTCTTGCTGCTTTTAAGATTCTCTCTTTGTATTTAACCTTTGGCATTTTAATTATGATGTGTCTTGGTGTGGGCCTCTTTGGGTTCTTCTTTCTTGGAACTCTGAGATTCCTGAGGTTGTATGTCTATTTCCTTCACCAGGTAAGGGAAGTTTTCCATCATTATTTCTTCAAATAGCTCTTCAAATTCCTGTTCTCCCTCTTCTCCTTCAGGTACCCCTATGACACATGTTGTTACATTTGATTTTCTCACATAGGCTCCTTAAATTATCATATTCTTGGCTTCTTTTTTCTTGCCATTCTGACTGGGTGTCCTTGGCTTCTCCATCCTCTGTGTTGGTGATTTAATCCTCTACTGCATCCACTCTTTGACTCCCTCTAATATACAATTCAACTTAGATAATGTGTTCCTCATTTCTGTTTCCATTTTATAATTACCATTTCCATTTTTATGTTTTTTATTTCTTTGTTGAAGTTCTCACTGAATTTATCTACACTTCCCCTAAGTTCATTGAGCATCTTCATAACCAGTGTTTTGAACTCTGCATCTGTTAGATTGCTTGACTCCATTATTCCTGGATCTCTGTTCTGTTCTCTCATGTGGTTTCTGCTTCTTTGTCTTCCAATTTTGGCTGCCTTTCTGTGTCTGTTTCTATGTACTAAGCAAAGTTCCTAAGTCTCCTAGTCTCATTAGTGTAGATTAACATACTAGGTGTCCAGTGGCACAGTCCTGAGAGGGGTTCAGCTGCAAGCCAAATTGGGCCCCAGCCTGTGCCCCTCTGAGGCCACCTGTTAAGATTCACCAAGCAATCCACAGATGCTGTGCTTACGGTTGCCTCAAAAGGCCACGCCAGAAACCAAGGTCAGCTGCCACCAGAGTGAGTCTTGGTGCTACTTAGCAAGTGGCACAGGACTCACTGAGGATACAACTGAATGTGGCTTGGGTGAGGCTGTGAGTTGGGGGAGGCGGAGTTTTAGTGAATCCTCTGGGTGGAGCAAACTCTGTTATCCAGTTTGATGAGGTCTCAGCTATGGCAGTGCCTATGTCTGCACACTGGGAGCGGGGAGGGCTCAACAGAGGAACAATGGATACCACCAGCACTTCTGCCCAGGAGAAAGTTTTGCCTCCGTCTCTTGCTCCAACAACTGTGTTCCCCTATAAGTCCCTGGTGCTCCCTGTGCAGCCTACCCGGCACAGGTACTTACAGCAAATGAGTCCGTCACGTGAAAGTCCACTCAAGATGACGGCCCCTTTAATAGGTGTTTGCAGCTGTCAGCTGCTGCTACCACAGCCTCTGTCTCACTCAGCCACTCAGGACCAAGCAGCTTCACATCTTTACCCCCTCCTACCTTCCACCATTGCAGAGTGATTCTTATTTCTCTCCCTAGTTGTAGGGCTTCTGTTCATCTAGATACTCAGGCAACTCTGCTTGCTCTTTGCTCTGTGTTTCCATTTCCACTTTGAAGTGGCTGCAAGAGGGGATGAACAAAGCTTCTATCATCTATGTCATTTTGCCCCCCAATCCTAAACTCTTACTTTTATGGTCAATTGATTTTGACCATAAAGTACAAGTCAATTCAATAGGAGAAAGAAGAGTCTTTTCAGCAAATGGTGCTGGGACAACTGTATATCCACACGCAAAAGAATGAAATGGACCCCTACCTCATACCATATAAAAAATTTAAATCAAAATGAATGAAAGAGCTAAATTTAAAAACTAAAACTACAATAAAACTAAAGAAAATATAGAGGTAAATGTGACTGGATTAGTTAATGATTTCTTAGATATTATACCAAAATTACAAGCAATAAAATATCAATCAATTATAGTTCATAAAAAATTAACACATTTGTGCTTTAAAGGACATCAATAAAGTGAAAAGATAACCCACAGAACTGTTGGAAATCATATATGGAACTTGTACCAAGAATACATAAAAAAGCAGTACTTAATTTAAGATAAAGACAAATAACACAATTTTTAAATGGACAAAGCATACAAATAGGTATTTCTCCTAAGAAAATATAGAAATGGCTGATAAACACATGAAACCATGTTCAACATCATTAGTCATCTGGGAAATTTAAAGCAATACCACAATGAGATACCATTTTCCATCCATTAGATGGCTATAATAATAATAATTTTAAAAAAACAACAAGTATTGGTGAAGAAGGTAGTGAAATTAGAATCCTCGTACATACATAGTAGAAATGTAAAATGGGACAAACGCTTGGAAAAGTTTGAATGTGCCTCAGAATGTTAAAGAAGGTTACAATATGACCTTCTTTACTCAAGATAAATGAAAACATGCATCCACTCAAAGCATTGTAAATAAATGTTCACAGCAGCATTATAATAGCCAGAAAGTAGAAACAACCCAAATGACAATCAACTGATCAAGAGATACATAAAATGTAGTATATCCACTCAATATTAATATATGCTTCAACATAGATAGAGTTCAAAAAAAGATTGTGCTGAGGGAAAGAATTCAGTCACAAGACATCACATAAGATACCATTTATAGACAATGTACAGAATGGGCAAATATATAGAAACAGAAAGTAGGTTGTTACCTACAGCTAGAGGTGTTGGGCGCACAGTGTTTCTTTTGTGGTGATGAAAATATTATAAAATTGATTACAGTGATAGTTGCACAACTCTGTGAATATACTATAAATCACGAATTGTTCACTCAAGTGAATTGTATGGTATATGAACTACAGCTCAATAATCAGTTCCAAATAAGGTGTTTTTAATTCCAAGGAAGAAAAATGTCCATACCAACAACCAAGCAAACTAACACAAAGGTTTCATGAACACTTTTAGATATGGGTTAATGTACTCTGCTGAGTATCATAAAGATGAATGTTTCAATGTAGTTTGACAATGATTTATTTATACTTAAAGATCTCATTCTGTCAAATCCATTTCTCTGTAAAAATTCTTTTAAAATAATGAAAGGTGGACAATAAACTTACTGACATAACAAGTTACGTTCAATTGCAAGATGAGGATGTTGGTAGAAGACATGCTCCAACACCATCTATATATGGTTTTAGAAAATGAATATTCAGGCAGATATCTATCACAATAGCCATTTAGGTATAATGGGGAGAAAACTCCAGTGAAAAAGGCCTGAAAGTTTGCTTTCTCTAAGCTCTGCCTATACGGTGAAGGATCTAAACAGTGAAAACAATGAAAATTAAGATGTGTAAATCCAAGCTTAAAATCCACTGACACTAATACCAAGCCTAAATATGAAGAGATTATTGACACATGATTAACGCACATGCGAAGAAAATGTGCTGGCTCGTGGAAATAAAAAAATCAATTTTTGGAATTAATGAATTATTTAATTAACTCTTTGAATTAATTAATTGAACAAATCATACAAAGAAGTATATAGTTTTAGGGTATGAACAAAAAAACAGGCACCTCAACCAAGCATTTAGGAATAAAAGTTTAGGAGTAGAATTACCTGAGAAAGATTAGCATTAGTTTTAGTATTTGAGATAACTTTGGCACTCTGAAAATAAAATTTTCATACAAAACATTTTAATTATTAGAAGAAAATAATCTGAGTATGTATGTTATTATTTTAAGACTGAATTTTCCCTTTTTACTTCTTTCTCATTGTTTTTTCTTAATGATTTTTCCCTATTTTACCTGTTAGCATTACAAATAAGCTGAATTGCGAAAAACTGTAAAGTTATATACTCAATGATAAAAATTAGAAACATAAAAAGTCTAAAAAGTTCTTTCTCAGAGGACCCAAGAAGAAATTTTCCCTTTACTACACTGTTTTGTATTTAGGTTAATTGTTTCTTTTATTACTAACATTTAAAAGAAACACAGAGCAAAAGCAAAATATTACTTCTCCAAAACACTAGCACTTGAATTTGAAGATGTATTTATCTATATTAATCAAAACACAAAAGCACACATTCCTTTTCAGTAGAAGAACAAGAATCAAGAAAAATCTTAAATTATAAAACTTTCTGCATTAAATTGTGAGAAAATTATGAGACCGTTGACCATCAGCAAAACGTCAGCCAGATATTTCTCCAGCAAAATGGGTTTACTTGGGAACAACAAAAAATTTCAGTCAATACCACACAACCATAGCAGGCCAAATGCAAAGTCGTTAAAACAAAGGCAAGGAAACTTTCACAAAGGGGAAGAGGAATTTCAGAGAGCTATTGCAAGCAATGAGTTTTTCTGTTGTACTTGGCTATCACAGGGGAGGAGAGCTCCCCCTTCTGAAGTCACTACTTCATTTTAAATAAGATTTCTGTCTACTAATCTTTTTACAAGACATATTGTTTAAAAGATAAGGGATGCTTTAGAGTTAAGATGGCAAGGAGACAGACCTTGAAGAAAGGTTTTTGCAAAAAAAAAGTATGATTTTAATATGACAAATGCAAATAAGAATATGCAAGTTATATATTCATTAGATCCTCTCTCTAACTCAATTTATGTACCCGCTGCCTATAAATAAGACTTAGGCTCTACTTATGTGAAAAATAGATCATAAAAATTACTATTTAAGATAAAGTGTGAAATATTTTCAGAAGCCTCTCTCTAGGTATAATTACATGTCCAATTTTATAATAAATATAAAACCGATAACACTTTGGAAAATGAGTTTGTGCGGCTATTATTTATTTCGAAAGACAATAAAATACTAAATAACAAATAGCAATTCAATTATATTTTAATCATTTTCAATTAACTATATAATACTTTTCCAAATAAAATTTCCAAGTTAGATTTAATAATTTATACATCATTAGCTAACTAATTATAACTAATTTGAAACAGTGTAGTTAAATACTTATTAATGATAGCAAATAAAATATTGCTCAAAAGCTATATTTTATATATACAATTTTAATAATGGGATTTGGAGAAAAATGTTTTAGTAACTTAAAATTGAATAATTTATCCATAGTAGGAACTGAATTCATAATAAACCAAAACTACACAATTTTATCTGTAAAGAGAAGTACTTAAATTCTAAACATTTTCATACATAACACATTGTGTAGAGTTGAAAATTTTTCCCATAGTTTTACATTTTAGAGTTAAAAGAGCTCAATTTTAAAACTTTCTAACAAGCGATGGGAGGAGAGAAATAAAGCGTCTAAGGTTCCAAGACTTGATTAGAATTAACTGTAAAGAAAATACTTTAAAATAGAGATGACGGAGTAATGCAGACCATTTCCTTAACTGATTTTATATTAACAAAGTTTAAACGATTAATCTAAGTAGTTACAATACTTGTGCTCTATCACTCATATAATTACCCATATATTTTCAAAAAGCCTACCCCACCCAAATGTCCAATGATATTATAGAAGAGCCTAGAGCTCGTATTTCCCTAGAAAGCCAATCACCTTCCTCAATCCGCTTTTGCAGAAGAAATTCATGGTCAAGTTTCTGACTTATATTAAAGAGTTTTTAATATTTTCCTTATACTTAGAAATTATTTTTTAGATGAGTTAAAGCTAATATAGATATACCTTATAAACAGTGCTTAGGAGAAATGGAAGGACTACAGTATTGATGTAATGCTTAAGTTCAAGTGCTACCATACATAGGACCTATAAAGTATAAAAACTATTAACTATGGAAAATAACTGGCAAGATGGACAAAGGGCCTAGTGTGGAGCTATGCTGTCCACAGAATACTGACTCTCACCTTTGTTATTTAAGTTTTTAGTAAGATACTACTGAAAGAGTATGGATAAACATTCTTTCTTAAAACTGAACAACCAAAATATTCATTCTCAGTTCCATTTTGTTACACTGGAACACAGAGGGTTAAAAAAAAAAGCTATTTATGTGGTTTAGATGTGAGATGTCCTCTTCCAACAATATAACAATATTAAAAGGACAGGACTATTTACAAATTCTTCATATTAACCATAAAAATGATTTAGTATGTATTTTGAAGTAGATATAAATCATTATGTAAACCAGTTACACTGTGAAAGCAGATATCTGTCTATCTGCACATGTGAAAATCATTCCCAGGCCTTAAATTCTGAATGGGCTGTTTATTTCTTGATGGCAGAGATCAAAAGTATTATTCACGGCTGTTCAGTAAAAAAAAAAGACAGCTACTAAATAATTATCAGGTTGTCTAGCTGACTTTCAACACGTTTCTCAGAATAGTCACATATACCAAATGGGATGCGTTATAAATCTGATTTCAAAGATCTGTTACTACCATGGTGACTGCAGTAAAGGATGAAGAGGAGAGGAAGTTGATATACTGGATATAGCCACATCCAGGTCCTAATATAAAATTTTCACATTGCCATTGTTTGTCCCAGTGAAATGTCAACCAGAATGAAGATCTTTGATAGCTCCACAATCTCAAATAGTTAAATATCAACTGGCACTTGAAAATCAACAGTGCAGCTGCTATTAACTTCATCCTTCCTACATTCATTTATTCAGAGTTCTAATTCTGGGACAGGCAAAGCTCTACATCCTGGGGATACAATGGAGATTATTCTCGCAGATGAAGAAAAACAATAAACTTATAAATAAGTAAAATCAGACTTTACAGAGTGTAAATTCTCCACAAACAATTATAATAGGTTCAAGCAATTAAGAGTGACTAATAGGTACTTTAGTTTGGTTAGCAAAGTCATTTCTGAGAAGTGTTATTTAAGGTAAAACCTGAAAAACAGTGGGAAGCCCACATACTGAATATCTGGAGTAGGAATGTTTCATGCAGGGGAAACCTAGTGCAGAAAGACTAAGGCAGGAGACAGCTTGACCTCAGACTAGAATGAAAGGAAGTCCAAGTAATATTATTTGTCCTGTCAATTAAAAGATTATATCACCTGTAGGAAGGAGAAGGGAAACAATTGCAGGCTGACAAAAATAGAAAGATCTTATAGAAAACAACCACAATAATCTAGGTGAGAAACAATGAGAGAATAAGGTAGTGAGCATGAAGAACCAAGTGGAGAGATTTGGGATATGTGAGGTAGAGGAGACAAAATTAATTGATAGATTATATGTGGTGTTTATAAAAGTTTATATAAATTTGACTTTAGCCATTGTATTATAATGCATTTTACTGAGTTGGGGAGCTTGGAAAACTAACAGGCTGAGCATGTTTGTTCGCTTGTTTATTTTGGGAGGAAATCAAGAGGTCTATTAAGTTTGAGATTCATCTCTGATACATACCCAAATGGGTATGTCAAATAGGCTGTTTAAAAAATAAACTTCACGTTCAAGAGACAAGTTAAGATTAAGTATAAAAATGTTGAAGGTCATTTGCAGACAGTTGGCATTTAAAGCCATTAGACTGGGTGAGTTAACCTAGAAAAAGAATGAAGACAGGACCCACATTAACATTTGGAGGTAGAGAAATGATGAGAAAAGGAGACTGAGAAGGAAGGAAAACAAGGAAGATTTTATGCAATTCAGACAAAAGAGTTTTTTCAGAAGAATCAAGTGGTCAACTGTGCCCATTTTGCTCAGAGATCAAGTACACAAAGAACAGAGACATGGATTGGCAACACAGTGGTCATTTGGCCTAAGGACATTAAAAGGAAAAAAAATAAAGAAAACAACAGTCCTTGTGAGGAAAGCAGGCCTAATAAACTGAATTGAAGAAAGACTATGAGGTAAATAACTGCATTATAAACTATAAATAATTCCTTCAGGGTTTTGAGTTAGCATGTCTGTGCATCAAATGTTTAGCTAAGCTACTCCATGGTGGTACTGCTGCCTTGTCATCCAATTTTGCTTGGTCAAGAGGCCTGCACAGATCATAAACTGACACTAGCCCCTCATGCAAGTGCATGCTCTAGACAGCAGCCCGCAGAGTCACAAGCAAATGTAAGTTCCTACCATGACTTCTTTAACAGCCTTCTTGATTGACAGTCTCCCCTGCCTTCCAGAGCCTGCATGCCTCATGAGCTCTGTTAGATAAGACCTCCCTAGGGCTTACCAAAACCCCACTCTTTTGGTGTGAATTGAACAATGTGGCCCAAATCCAGGACCCTCAAAGCACTCTACCCATGGACTCCAATAAAACATGTGGCCCAGATCCTGACTCTGGATCTATCTGCACTCCACCTTTCCCATGTGTCCCCTCAAGGCATACCACCATGTACTTCCTCTAGCCCCTGTAATAAACTTCTCTATTTCAGTTTCCTTTGTGGTCTGTTGTTGAATTTAGGCTCACCACCCAGCACCCTGTGTTCCACTCAGCAAATGTTAATTTAACAAAGTCATAACAGTGAGTGAGTGAGTGACTCTGTGTGTGTGTGTGTGCACACGCGCACACGCGCATGCGTGTGTGTTGTGTGGACAGGGGGGTGGGTAAGGAGAGTTGAAAACCAAGGCAATACCTAGAAGAGAAAAAGTATCAAAGGAATTTATTTTTGTTTTTATTTTTTAAGTTAGAAGATATCAAAACACATTTGTAGATACAGAGAAGTTGATATTGAAGGAGAAGCGAGAGAATTTCAGGATAAAATACATGAATATGTTGAGAAGAACTCCAGAGTCCAAGTGGGAAGACTGTGGTTGAAGTGAGAGCTGGTAGACTGTCATCCACGGTAAAATAGCAAAGCATGTCAGAGATGTAGATTTAAAACCAGATAAGTTGGCAGATTTGCAGGTGGATACATGAGAAAACTCAAATATTGTAAGTATTTTTCTCAATGAAATGAGAAGCAAGGTTAGCCATGTAGGAAGCAGAATCTATTGTGGGAGAAAGGTTCTAAGAGAGAGAAAAAGGTGTAAAATCACTTTCGAGACCAGAAAATAGAAGTGGAATAGGATGTTTGGGGATGTTTAGTGATCATTTGAGAATTGTGGCTATGAATTTAAAATGAGATCAATGACTTTTAACTACTTGCATGTAAGCATTGCAATGGGTTGTTAAAAGCAAGGCTGTAAAATACAATTTACAGAATAATTTTAGGAGAAAAAAGTGCTTTGACATCAGACTATACAGGGGTTTTTCTCCTTGTGCTGACCACTTATTTTTTAATGGCAAGGAATGTACAGTATCTGTACCAGTGATTCCTATTCATGAGTGCTCTTGTTTTAAAATACCATGTGAATATTTTGAAGAAAAACAAAATCTAAAATATAAAATGGATTGTTCTTGCAGATAGCTTGGATCTCAAATAGCTTTTATAATTCTCAAAACAATGTGCTATGTTTTTAGAAGCTGAATCTTTAAACAAAATGGAGAAAATCCTGGGAAAATCACTAACACTTGAAAATGGTACTGTTCAATAGAACTTACTGCAATAATGGAAATGTGTTTCTGTCCTGTTCAATACATTAGCCACTAGGCACACAAGGCTATTGAGCACTTGAATTTGGCTGATGTGAAAATGAACTGAATTTTCTAGTTTATTTAATTAACTTTCATTTAAATAGCCACAGGTAGCTAATGGCTACCTTGCCAAATAGCTCAGCTATAGGATCACCTATCCATCCCTCATCCACTACCAGGTACTTGCTAGTTATTTGAAAAACAAAGTTGCAGGATAGAATTCTACAAGACAGAATTCCTTTGGTTCATTAGTTTAGATTGGTAGTTCTAAAATTCAGCACACTTGATAATTACTGCACAGGATTATATATACAAAAACCATAAATACTCAAACAGGCAAATCACAAGATTGTCTATGGTAGTTTTAACTATTGGCAAGTTTCACATTATAAATCATAAATTCAAAATTTACATTAAAGTCTGATTCTCCACTCCCTCGCCCATTTCAGCACTAAAATGAAACATGCTGTGAACTGACTTCAAGAACTAATACAGAAATATTTGGAAAAAAGTGATGAAATCAGGTGGACAGTACTGACATGTACCACAAATGACTTAGCCCTCCAAATTAGAAATACATAGTTAATTTTATATAATTATCTTCTCATTAGGAGACTTAAATATTCATTCAAATGTATTAATCTGCTTTATCTTTGGTATTAAAAGTTATATATAAATATTAATGCTTCCTTCCAGCTATCATATGGAAATTTTAGAACACCATAATAACAATTAGAAATGCAATAAAAATTCAAGCATTTGGTGTGCCTGCAAATTATCTTCTTTCTTCACATCGACTGTGTAAATTTTTCCATAATGTACATAATGGAATGAAAAAAATTCCTCCCACCATGTGGTCTACTAGAAGTCAAAATGACAGAAGTAATCTGTAGCAACATTTGTTATGACAGAAGCCCGACTAATTTCACTATAAAGGAAACTAGAAAATAAAATGACTTGGAAAAAAAATTCACATGCCTTTGCTTCTTTTAGTTTAAAAGTAATCTATTTCCCACATTTGAATATTTCAATAGTATAATTAAAATATACTTTTCCATTTATGTTTTCAGGTTCTTGTTAAAATCTTTGTATTCCAAATATGTATCTAATCTCCTGCCAAAGGGTGCTTCATATGAATCTTATCCTTACAAATTTAGAAGATCTCTTTTGCCTTCCAGGATCCATATTTGGACATTTTTTTTTGAAAATTTTCTAGAAAAGTTCCCTGTATAGACAAAGCACCAAAATTGTGTTTACTAATATGGTAGCCTAGGGTCTCTAGGACCCTCTGGAAAAACTTCATGAGTCCCACTATTTCATATGTCACTCAGCACTCATAGACAGAATAAAAACATGGTTCACATACACTTGTACTCTTTTATCAGATGTGTTAATCAATATTGTATTTAGTGACATTCAACTTAGTTTTAAGTGGTACTGAATTGCTTTCTCTATGGATTCCCTCCATTAATAAGTATTAAAATTTAAGCTATTGATATGTGTAATCTTTTAAAAAATAATTAAAATGGAGTACTTACGTTTAAAAAAAATTGGTAAACAAAATGTACCACACATTTCTTTTCAAATGTTGGCATAGCAAAGGGGATAATGCCAACATGTAGTCTAACTCTATTTTGCCAGGATTTTTTTAAAAAACAGTTATGCTTTGTTGTTGTTGTTATTGTTATTGTTTTAGTGAGGGAGCTCTGAATTGAAGTTCTATATATATGAGTCACTGGAAGATGACACCATGTTCAACTACAGATCTCACGCCAAAAACCGATAATAGGAAGAGTGTCAGGTGTTAACTACACTTCTTGGACCATTATATAACCTCTTTAAACTATCCCTCCCATACCATTTCGAAGTTTAAGCCAATTATCCTCAAAAAATAAAGTTCAAGATACATAATAAATATCAAGATTTTACTAACAATAACTTTTCATTAAGTATCTCCTGAATTCAATGGGAAATTTACTTATGAATCTAAAGATAAAACTGGCTCTTTACAGCCTTCTAATTGAAAATGGTACTGAAAGTATCCCAGGAGGTCTAAGCATTAAGAAAATTGTTCAGTAACAAGTAGCAGGTAACAGCTCCATAAATAGCAGAAACTAAAGAACAATGCATCTTTAAACTTTAACATTCTGCACAATATTTTAAACTTATATTTTGAACAAAAAAAGTTTTATTTTTCCAACTTAATTTTTAAAAAGTCATTATTACATGCTTTCCAGACAACGAAACCAATAACCAATGTGAATATAAGGAACTTTGATAAAGCATGAATACTTACATTATTTTAATGGTTTTATAGAATGATAATTTGAGCATGTTTTAAGCTTCCTCACTTTTATTATGAAAATTTTCAAACATATAGAAAAGTTGGAAGACTTGTACAGTAAACACCCATATATACATCATCTAGGTTGTACAACTAACATTTTATTATACTTGCCTTATCACATATACATATATACATCTAGTCATCCCTCTATCTACCCATTACTCCATTTTATTTCAATGTCAGTTTCAGACTTTGCATTCGGTACTCTCCACCCGTAAACACTTCAGTATGCATATCATTAACTAGAGTTCGATATTCTTGCTTTTGTAGTGCAAACTTTACATGTAACCAAATGCACAAAGCTTAAGTGAACCATTGCATGAATTTTGACAATCTAGTATGATTTTTATTCATTGGCATTTAGATGGCATATAAAATGAAGTAAAAGTTGAAAATATATAATATTATGTTATCAATTTGTTATTTTTACTCTAGTTGCTTCCACGAAAAGTAAAAGTAAATTTACTCCCAACCATTTAACAGATTTATAGGTCACATTTACCATGGAATACTTTAAAAATACATAATAACCACAAGAAGTTCTCTCAATGTTTAATTTCAAATTATATTTTTCAAATGTCATAAATTTAAATTCCAGCAAAGTACACTAGAATAAACTTTCCAAGTACAGATTTCAGAGTTAATCTAATCTCCTTATATAAATGGAAAATAACATCAATTTAGTCATTCAAGAAAGGACTTTAATTCTTTGATAATTGTCTCCACTGGGTTTCCAACTCTTAAGAACTGATCCAACTGACAGTGTCACTAAAACCTTAGGGAGTAAAAGGCCAAGATTGTTGGAAATGACCAATTCACAGCCAAACTATTTTATTTATTTATTTTTTTTAATTCCAAAAGAAAATAAAAAAGATAACCTATTTCTGAATTGAATCGAGTGAGAATCATACCTGGCAAAGGAAGTAGGATTTCATAATTGAAAATAGTGACAAATAGTTTAAATTACAGCAAAAAAAAAAAAAAAAAAAAGACTTTATTCAAGTTCTTTAGGTTCTGCATTGGCTTTTTTAATTTCTGCATTGGCAAAAGTATTTGCTATGTGTCAAGGACAGAAGCTTCCTATTTTGCTACTTTTTAAGAAGGAAAGCACACACGAATTTCACATTGCATGACTACACCACGCAAATGACAAGCACTGAGTTTGCCACCATGGGAGGCTTATGACCAGTTTTCTGTTGAAATGTGACACTAGATTTTGGAAATGCATAAATAACATTATTAGTTTTGATTCTCTGAATTCTACCAGGGTAGAATGAAATTTGACAACCTGGTTTCAAACTACTTGTGATACAAGAAACTGAGTTTGTAAGGGCATTGAAGTATCTCCTCAGGTAAGAACACAGTGATTTGCATTCACAGCTGACTTCTGAGAGTCTTTTTCTTCTATTAAAATGCTAAAAAAGCTAGTTGGGTCCCACATCTTAAAAACAGTAAAGGCATAGATTCCATACGTAAGACTTTTATAGGTTTGTAGAGAATATTTGTTGTGCTTAAATATTATGCTAAGTAGGAAAGAGGATATAAAAATGTTTAGTGGCCACATTTTAGGTGGGGTCAAATGCATACATATAAAAATGCAAGGGAGTACATATAAATGTAAAAATTGAAAAAACTATAAAAGCATTAAGGTTAAATGCTTTCATAGAGAATTTAGGGATTTCGCATTGTATTTATACTCAAGTAGTACTTAAAATTGAACACAATTTACATCCAATGAAATCTTAAGATGAAAAGTGGACTTAATTATATTTGAAAGTCTAGGCACATTTAAAATGAGTTTTTAATAAATCCAGCAAATGTTTTTAAAAACTCTTTTAAAATATAGCAGATTAAGACCATTTTCTTTTTTAAAAAAACTATACATATCTTAGTTTCTATTACTCCCTTAACAAAAATGCTATATCTCATTTAACATCACATTATTTCACACATGAAACATGGAATTGGGGGAAAAGTAAAGATGAAAAATAAGCAATTCTTTGTTTCTTCTTATCAACCATTACATTAAAATCTAAGGCAAGTTTTCTTCACCAAAACCAATTAACATGATCATAAAATAAAACCTTACAAATACAGTAAGTACTCACTTATCATCACTAGGTTCTGCAACTTAAAGCAAGACAACATATGACAAAATAAATTTTACCACAGGCTCATTGCTATAAACAAAAGTTAAGTTCCTATGGCATCTCATCAAAGTTATAATGAAAACACGCTAAAAAAAAACAAAAACAAAAACAAAAACAACAAAAAAAAACAACGACGTTATTGGAGGATCTGCTGTATAAGGAAGGACTCCTTCACTCCAAACCAAGATTTTTACCTTAGGAAAACTGTTAACTTCAGTTGAGCCCAGTTGGATACATCAGTCAGTAGCTGAAATGCCACAGGTTCCACACAAATCAGTTATCTCTTTCCAACAGTGTGAGCAGTGCTTTCTTATTTTTGACTATATAAAGTTAACCAAAAGATTCAAGGAGAAGAATTAAACCCACAGAGTGAACCCAAATATGCTGTTGGCAGAACACTGGGCCAGGAGTAGGCAGGATAATGCTCTTATTTAACGTGAAAGCTCCCCTTTCGTTTTCCCTCAACCTGCTTCTTCATAGTTGAAATCTAATGTTAGCTTGTTTCTGGGCCAGGTGGTTTCCTTGAACTAGCTGGCCACAGTGAGGTGGTTTTCAGTGAGAAATGGCAGGGGTGGGAGCAGGAAGAAGAGGAAGGAAAGAGAGAATGTGTGTATCACCAGACAGGGCATATATTTCCCAGTAATTTTAGAAACTGTTCAGTTTAACCTTGCAATATCTTAAAATTCTCTTATTCTAAGAATTACCTTTTAATTTTTTTTCCATTTTGAAAATCAAGTTACATCTTGTAATGAATATCTACTACCTAACGCAATGTTTATTTCCCTCAAAACTATGATTTAAATGGTAGTTTAAATCATTAAATAACTGTGGGTAGTCACATTTAGTCCTTAAATTACAGTTTGTCTCAACTCCACAGACTTTAGAAACTGTAGTTCTGTTGCTCCATTTTCTACTCCTGTTTCTAGATGAATTCACATAACCTTCAGTTGTATAGATAGGAAGCTTTCTACTCCTCTCTTCAAATTCCAGTCTAAGTCCCACCCTCTAGCAGGTCATTTGGGTTCCCCTCCACCTCCATCTTCTTACCTGCCTCTCTCTGGAAGCCAGCACTACTATTCTTATTAGTCAGAATTTGACATGCAAGGAACCATATTACTGGGTTAGCATCTGTCAAAGTAAGAATCAAGCCAGGGAATTTCTCTTTCTGAAATACATGCAAGGTACTGTCTCTGTGTATACAAAACCATGGAGAAACTGCTAGAAATGATAGCTGCCTATTTATTGTTTGTGCTTTATCATCAGCCACTGTTGGTCCATTTGTCTTCAATTAATGGGCAGGGAGCAGCAAGCCTTATTTTAGGCTCACAGAGCAGTTTGTTCTTGATCCAGCTATTGTTAACAGAGTCTTGCATTCTGGTAGGTACTGGATGACTGCCAGGCATTAACAAATCAAGTGTTTTGGTCACCATTTAGCTATGAGTTCTTTGTATGTCTTGAAAGAAGAATAGGTAAGTCAGCTTGGAACCACAACATACAAAATTACAAAAGCTGCAAGTCTAGTAGAACTTTTTTGCTGCTGCTGCTGCTGCCAGAAGAAAGAATTTTATAGACGTTTATAGCTCTGGATGAGAAAAAATAGTACTTTTTTCTGAACGATGTCTGAAAGACAATAGCGTTACTTCCTTATTAGGAGCAACTCCAATGCAAACACCCACATCACTGAAACTGTCATCACCGGGGAAACTGTCATCACTGCGAAGACTCAGAGGAGCAATATAGGTCAAATGACTCATTCAAATCAACCCTTAACTGTATAGAAAAAAGCTGGTCCTACAGTTTAACAGATTACCATATTTGAATCCCATTTAAGCGTAATTTGCCTTTTAAAATAAAGGTGTTGAGAAAGCTGTTAAGATTTATCACAATAAACTTCTGTGTAAAGATTGATTCAAAAAGAAATGCTAGACTTATTAGGTGCACAAAAGAAGGCAAAGGAATTCTCTTATCTCGTGTACTGCATCTCCAAAAAGATCAGGTATTACAATTAAATGATCTATTTTTCTTTTCATGTTTAAAGCTGCATAATGCAATTTATTGTTTGGCAGTTAATATAAGATAAATTTAAGTATACACGCAATGATAAAAGCAAACCAAGAAAAGAGAATTATATTTAAATTTAATGTATTTTTTGAGTCTAAAAATCTAAAAGGCATCCTTACCACTAGCATATGCATATGTTCATTTAGATATATTTAATAAAAATAACTTGCACTGTAGACTTTAAGCATATTTGTCAGCTATAGTATCCTTTTTTATTTGTGATATTTGTACACCTGTCACTTATTAAATGCTTATTATGCATCAGTACATAGTCTAAGCCTTTTTTTGTATAAACAACTTTACAAGTAGATATTATCCCCATTTCCGCATGGTGAAACTGAGGTTCAGAAAGGATAAATACCTTACTCAAGTTCAAATGGATGGCAGAGGCAGAATTCAAACACAAGTTTGATTCCAAAGTCTATACTTTGATGAGACTATGATGGTTATTTTCTGGAGAAAGAGGCATTTTCAGAGATAAGAATTTTAAATTTCCCACTTGTAAACTATGGCTACAGAGAACAGTTGGGTGTATCACACTCAAACAAAGAGCACAGTAGCACTGAGTGAAGGGATCACAGTCAGATATATAATGCCTTATGAAATAAGTTAATAAGGGTTGAAACACTGTATGCTTGATGAAATAAATTTCCTAAGGGCAACAGACATTAGCAGCTGTTCAAGTACGGTTAACGTCCCTGTAGGCAAGTATATCACACCGCCACTTATTGAGCCCATGTGGTGTTCCTGTAGTACCTTTCATCTCTTTACACCAAGAGAGAGTAAATAAGTATTCTTGGACTTCAGCAAGAACTGCTTAACTTCATCTCCATAAACATTGTTGCCTCATTCACCAATTAGTAGCAAAAGCTATTTTTCTAAAAATAGAAATTTAAAAATGTTAATTTCCTGCTTAAAATATTTCAGTGGCTTCCACTGTACTTAACATGTCGAAAAAGTTTAAAGCCCTCTACAAGGTTTTACATGATCTACCACCTCTGTACCACACACCAACCTGTCCTTCCAGAGCCAGCCTTTGGCTCTACTCACTTTCCTTCTCTTGCGTCCTGACTCATGACGTTGGATGAGGCTTTCTCTTTTACTAGGAATGCTTCACCCTTTGTCTTTACCTAGCAAACATCCATTCAGCATCAAGTCACTGTTCTAAAGTTCAGGAAAATTTCCCTGATCCTTGGTAAACCCTTGATAATTCCTTGGAAACCTTGATAAAAGTTAATCACCAGTGTTTTCACTTTCATAGCATCCGGTACTTTTCCTTCCCAGAGCCTACATAAACTGTAGCTGGAGAAGAGGATGTAGCCTTTCAACTAATTCAAAGAGTTACTACATTAAAATAACAAATACTTTAATTTCCTCATACTGTACAGTATTTCGAAAAGCTTGACTTGCATAGGGGTATTGGGCTTGTGACTTCAAATTCCCACAATTTTATTGGTAGCATCCATTTTAGCCAAAATTTATCCATTTTAATTTTCAATTTATTGAATTGATCAGTTTGGCCACTGTCATTATCAAAAAATAAGAATGAATTTGTTCCTTTATGAGTGCTCTAATTTTTGATTCAATATGATTTTTTGTGAGATTATTGGTCAAAGAATTTTACATTAGGAGATATTCAATGTAATAAGATATGATGACTAATACTGTTTATAGAAAGAAGAAAATTACTCATGGAAAAAGTAACATTTGCCAGAAGTGACAGCTTGTAAAATTGACTGTCATTATGTTTAAAGAAAATATTCCTATAAAAAGGAAGTCATGAAGAACAACAACAGCAAAACAGGAATCATATTTTTGAAAGTCAAATTTTTTCAGTGCCCTCAGACACACAGAACTCAACTATCCCATTTACAAAGTCGTCTCAGATATTTAAAATACATATACATTTAACTGAACATGGGTAACAAACTATAGAGAAGAAGAATCTCAGTGAAAAAAATATTTTAAAAAGCAGTTAAGTCAATTCTGGAGATGAATGGTAAAAATGACAAATTTTGTTATGAATATCATACCACATTTTTTTTAAAAACACAGTAACTCAATGACTCTTTATTAACACATAATCTTCTAGAAACACATAGGCAGAAATTTTCAACCCCAGTACAGTATATCTGAAATGCAGGGCTGGTGAGGGGTTGGATAACAGGTAGTGCCTTAACCTTTGAAAAATCTATAGAGGTAACTTTGATTATGCCTCCTTTACACCCCTACTAAGAATCACTTAAACAATCATTACAGCTCACGATGATTTCGATCAAAGAGTTACTTGGTTTCAATAAATTTCATGCAGGCATTAGGTCTACACAAAACATCTAAAATTTAAAATATTCTTTGCCCCAAATTGTTACAAATCAGGTATCGTATCACAAATGGAGTTATTTTGATTTCAAGATAGGGCAAATGGGAATCTCCGAGATTATAATTTCTATTGAAAAATATTAAAAAGCTGGTAAATGCGCTGTTAACACTTTTCCTTGCTATTAAAGAAAGTTGGCTTGCATGAAGCTGATTTTACCTTAAAGATACAGTAGAAACACAATGTTTACATTTTCTGTGTCAAGAAACAAAGCACATGTCACGAATATTGCATCCTTCCTCAGGCAATGAAAAGAGTCTTAAGTTAAAATACATTCTGATGAAGTTATGATTTGGCTTCATGCTTCAATACTGAAGTATTAGCATTCCACAGTGGAAAAAAATAATGGTGTTTATCAGAGAGAATTCAGAGAAAAGGAGTTTTCAGTAGAGACAACAAACCCCAAATTCTGATGCTTACACTCTATAATTCAATCAATGACAAACACACCATGGGAACCATTTAAAGAAAAAATTTTCCAGATCTCAGTTATAATAAATAAGAGATCCCTGAAATATGAGAGCTTAAAAAAACAAACAAACAAACAAAAAAAAAAACAGAACACCACAAATTAAAAAATATAGTGATTGGGCTCTGAGTATCAGAAGAGAATGATCTTTAAAATTCCTTACAAGTTATGTGAAACTTACCTAGATGATACATCATCTGGGCTTTAAAGTCTTACTATTCTAAGTGTCTTCTGCTGCCCAGCTGCATGGGCATTATCTGATAATTGGCTAAAATGTAGACAGTTCGGTCCCAACCACAAGCTGAATGAATCACATCCCCATAACAAGCTCCCCAGATGCTCCCAACACAAATTAAAGTGTGAGGCATACATCTCAAGCACAGTTCTAAAGATCACCACATGCAGAGCACCCATACACAGACTGAGAGCTTGAGGATAAAGAGCTGTCTTTCTTTGGAGTGCTAGGGGTAGTCTCTACCTCCAGATTTGGGGTACACTGATTCGTGATTACCTTAAACCCAGACGAAGATGTGGCCTTAGCTAATGCTGAGCTTATTATCATTCTCTTTAAATACACTGTTAATTTACAACTTACTGAATGGTAACATAGCCCTGGCAATAAAAAGCCAATGTCCAGCAAGAACTGAAGTATCTAAGAATGGTTTATATACTTGACAAAAATTAGAAACTTCATCTAATTTAAAAGTGTTAGTGGGGAAGAAACATAGTCTCTTTCATGCTAACAATCAACCTATCAAAAACACTACATCCTTTTACATCATACTTAATGTTTTCATTCTGCTGATAAATAACTAATTTCATAGTTCTTTATTAACTACCTGAAATTAAAATCTATATTCTCTTTTTTCTTTTCTGCTGTTCAGAAATTATGCTGGTTTTAATATCACCCCCCGAGTTGAAAAAATACATTGACTAATAAATGTTTGTGATGTATCATTCTAATCATATTTTTGAATGCTTACAGAGTGCTGCTAAATTGCTATTTATTCATTACCTATTGTCCTCTCTGTTCCTTACAAACTCATAAAATAGTCAAGATCTCTTTTATTGATGACAAACTGAGAGCCATGGTGTAATGGAAAAGAATACAGGCCCTGATAAGCACCGTTGGGATCAAATCGTGTCTCAGTTTGTTAGCTGAGTTACCTCATCTATTGAATAGGTAAAATGATAATTTACTTCTAGCATTGCTGGGATAATTAAATAATCCACATATGTAAGGCATTTGTAACAGTGCCTGGGATATTATACCCATTCAAAAAAACTATTTTTAAGCCACTCCTCTAAGAAAGCATTCTTAGTACTGGGATGAGGATGCAAAGAGAAGTCTATTGGATTTTGGAGCCTGAGGGTTTACAATTACATTGAATTAGCTACACTTTCCCTAACTTCCTAAAACAGAATAAAACACCAGAGAGCAAAAAGAAAGGAGCAAGAATCTACGTTTTTCATTGTAAACCTGAATTTCATATGCCTTTAATTCATATGCCTAAATTTGTGACAAGACAGAAAAAAGAACAAACAATAGTCTCTTTAAGTGATCAATTTTTATTAATGGAACTCATGATGGAAATATTGTCATAGAATATATGAAGACTATACCTTGCTAACACATGTCTTGATGGCAGGCACCAAAACTGAAAACATCCATATCAACCTTGTTTGATTAGTTGGACATAAATAATAATATCCAGTATTTGCATAGTTTTTTATAGTTTTGAAGTCTTCAAATAACAACTTGTGATATACGCAGTACAGATATTTTTATCCCTATTAAGTAGATGAAGACATAAAATGCAAATGTTGAAGATAACTTTAAAGTTTGAAATAATATAGTGAAATTCTAAAGCAATTCATTTCAAATTTTACTTACTAAATGTCCCCTTTGACATAAGAAGTAATAAGATAGATATAAAGATGGTGAAATTATTTAAGGTGATTTGGAAAATAAGTGGCTTAACAATAATAAGACTTGAGATCATCTAAAATTATTCAAAAATAGATAGCTGTATGATGAACATTTTACATTTTTCAAATGATTTATGACTCTCTACAAGTCCCAATATTTGTTTTGTATTTTCTGTTTTTCTATGTTCATAAAACTTAGGTTTTATGAGAGTAGGGACCATGATTGCCTCACTCACTTTTGTGTACTAACCCAGCACAAGGCCTAGGTGTTGGCTGTCATCCCACTAAGTTTCCTAGGTCATCAATCAGCATATCAAAAAATGTAGAAACATTGCAAAATTTTAACAGTCTGATCACTAAAAATCATCTCATTCAAATTACTCTATTTTTCTATTCTAGAATTTTCTGGGTATAAAAACAGAAAATAATATTGTCCAACTTCTCTTTAGTATATATCACATTATTGTATTAGAAAAATTTAAAATAGCCATAACATTACAAATGCTCCCAAAAGTATCTAACATTCACTTTCTCATAACACACAACTGGTAAATTGTTTGATTACCACTATTTTATAAGTGAGGAAACTGAAGTCATATGGTTTAACCAGAACTTCAACTAGATTGTACCATCTCATTAGACTTTCCCTGAAACAAATATAGTCCCATCTTTCTATGTACTAGGGATGCTGTCCTTACAAAAATGCCTAAGAATTATCTTTTATTCTGCATTCAGCTTATTATTAGGCATTGTACAAAATATAAATATTTGTAGAAAATATATGCAGGCTCTAAAAGAGGAGTTTGCCATCAATTTGAAGAAATAAGCTATGCTTACATTGAAATTGAAATATCTTTCAAAGGCAACACATTGTTAAGCATGAGACTATGAAGCATAATATAAAATTATATGTGCAATTCAAAAATAAAAATTTCAGCATAGGCAGGTCAGAGCCAATATTCTAGAGTTGCAGCTCAAGAATTTACAAGGATGGACAAAATCATTGCACATGTTCCCTTCTGGTGCTTTCATTTTCTCCATTCTAATATGAAATAATCACCTCCAAAATACTCGATGATTTATGATTTTAATATACTTCTACAGAACTATCCTTACAGTCAATTTTCAATTATTAAGTCTCTTTTCTCATCTTCTTGGATCATTACATTGCTCATTAGGACCTGCCATTATAAGAGAAAGAAACGCACAATATCAAAATTGGCACCTTATAAACAGCTATTTTTAAAGGCTTTAAGTTATGTGTCACTGCAAAAATAATCTGAAGAAATACATAAAATATAAATAAAAATGAGTTTACTTTTAATATAAAGTGGATAAAATAATTACAAGACCTTTTTAATAGAAACATTTTGGATAATAAAACAACTGTAACCTTTTACTGATGATTCTTATATTTTTTCAACCTTACTACAAAAGAAAAATTCAGAAGGTTGGGGTTGTAATTCCCATTACATGCTCTCCTATGGCTGTTATTAACCTAATAGAATTAAAATTTAGTAAGGCAAGTTTTTATACATATTCAGGTTTACGTTAAATATAAAAACTTTATATGGGAATCAATGGCCTATTTCCAACTTCGATATTACTCTAGAAACTTGTCTCAAAATTCCAACCACTTGTTAAATATCTACACATAAATTTGTTTTAACTTCTAATGTAACATATACCTACACATATGCACACATATATGCACACACATATATAATTATATATACACATATTACTAAAATACTATATTGTGTGTACATATACGCCTTCTATCATTTATGCATATTAGCATCTCATCCTCTCTAACAGGGTATAATGGAGCCAGCATAAAATCCTGAATCAAATCCAAATTCTGACACTTCTTAACTGTGTGTCTTTAGGCAGGTTTCTTAACCTCTGAGAACCTTATCTTCCAAAATGGTTAAAAAAGAAAATACTGAATTATTTGCAAATCAGAAAGAATATATGCAATGTCTATGATAGTATAAAACAGAAAGCTGGTTCTCATTAAGGGGACTCAAAACCTTTATCATTATTATTATTTCTCCGCAAATAACATGTTTTTCCCTTTTTTCCTTTAAAAAATTTGCTAAAATTATTAAAGTGACATTGGTTAATAAAATCAAATAAGTTTCAAGTGTACAATTCAATGTTTATACACACACGCACATACACACACAAATATATTGCATTGTGTGTTCACCATCCAAAGTTAAATTTCCTTTTATCACCAAATATTTGACCTCTTTTATCCCTAAATACCTCCCCTCTTCCCCTTTCCCTCTGGTAATCTACTGTCCATGTCCACGAGTCTCTGTCATGTTAATTTGTTGCCTTCAGTTTTATATTCCATGCATTAGTGAAATCATATGTTTTTTTTTCTTAACTTGCCTTTTCTTGAGTAATATCCTTAACATTCATCCTACCTCTTGGCTTGAAACCTTGAAATTATCTTGGATAATGCCCTTCCACATTGACTCGAAGGCAAAGTGCTATTAATTCTTTTCTTAGAATGTATCTTGAATCCATTCCCAGTGCCACTATCTCTTATGCCATGGTTGCCATATCATCTTCAAGGAGAATTGCCCTAAGTACTCAGATAGGCTACTTCCCTCCAGTCTTGCTACCCTCAAAGCTTTCTACACATACAATCCAACAAGAGTTCTGCTTTCCTTTGACCAATCCACTGCTACAAATTCTTCATGGCTCCCTAATTGACAAAAGAAAAAATTAAAAACAAAAAACAAAAAATCCAAGTCCATGATGATTTGACTCCAATATACTTTCTACTCTCATTTTTCCATCTCTTCTTCCAGTCATCCAAACAAAGATTTACTCAGTAGACAATATGTTCAAAGTATTGTTTCTGGCCATAGAGATACAACTGTGAAGAATGTACTCATGGCCCAAGTGGAGCTTTCTTTCTGGTGATAATTAATACAATTAAACAACTAATCTAGGTGTGATAAGTACTAGGTAAAAGTAAATAAATACAGTTTAGACTCTCATCATATCTGAGAGTCTGGGAATGCTTCCCTGAAGGACTGATATTTGAACTACAATTTAAAGATGAATGAAAGATAGGGAAAATGATGGGGTAAAAGTGATTCTAGGAGAGAAAATGGCACAGCATTTGGGACCCACAAACCCTATCCTTCAAGCCAAATAAATTATTGATGCACACAAAATCTGTATTTCTCTGCTCCCTAAAATTTGTGCATATTTTCTTTTCACCTGGATTATTAACCATACTGAAATCACTGCTACATGACCCAAATTACTTCCCTAGAAGTGCTTTATAAAGTAAAATATTTTACTGAAATATACTTTTAACTACATAAGCAAAAGATGATTTGATAATATGTGCTACTATGCTAAACTGAAAAATCACCTTGTTTTATAGTGAAAATATTAATGATTCATAGGCTTCTTCTGTTAAGGAACTTATACTTCATTTGAAATATTCATCATCTCGTTTTAGTATAACATTCATTCCATTCAAAATCCATTTGCATTTTCTTTGCTAAAAAAAATCACCCATTAGTATTCTGTACTGCCTTTAAAAACTTGTTGGTGTATGATTGTGTCAAGAGATTGAGCATCAGTAACTTTGATATCTGAAATTGCTTTGAGAAAGACATTTTTAATACCATCAGATACCCTTTTCCAATTATTCTACAGCCTTTACCAAAACAAAACTGTATTTTCCATTGCCAACATGACAAAACCATTGTTTTTACAAAAAAAAAAGAGTGCACGTGTTTGTTTTTTCTTAATGCAGCCACACTAAATCTATTAATCATTGGACAGTGATAAATTAGAGTTACACACAAGCACACTTAAACAGCAACCACTATCTACATCACTCATCTATCTTAGAATTTCCAGGGTCAGGCATACTTACTGTACTATACAAAGATAAGTGTAGTATATAGTAAGACTCACTCCAAAAACTTTTAGAAATGTTTTCACTTGTTAAATTAAAATCATTTTTTTCTTTTTTTAATGAAAAAATAGTGCTGAACTTAACACTGATGATTATTTCTGCCTTTCTGAAACTCTTTCCTCTCCTGACTCTGTGATACTGTACACAAAGCCTTAGTATATAAATATTGCTACTCCTTTTTCTATATATGCAGCAGGAGTTTAATAAATATTTGTTGCCCTATAAAATAAGAAGAGTGAAACAGATCCTAAGATTCCATATATCACTAACATCAAATGGGGTTTCTGGTTGGAATTATGATACAATCCTAAGGGATATGTGTTCAGACTGGGTTGAGAAAGGCAAAAGTGTCAGTGATTCTCAGATCAAAAGAAGAAAATGCCTCAAACAAGGTGAGATTTAAAGATTTGGAGAGATGGGCTTCTTTTCAGGTGGAAGAGCCAAGAGAATGATTCTCAAATAACAGCATTCTGAATTGTCTTTCTAAATGATTACTGTCTGACCCACACATTCTCAAACTTTACAGGATCAAGAGATAATTCAAAGTAATTTATTTATTTGTTTGTTTTAAATAAGGACATTTCCTCGTGGTTAATAGAGAGTTGGTAGAATTGATTATATTATCCTGGTTAAAATACAATATTTAAAATTTTTCACAAGAGTAAAGAATTTCATAATACAGTAACACAACATAAATCCAGATGAAGTTCAAACAGGTTTCTCAAAAACAATCATACTTTAAAAAAAATTCAACAGCAAAGTTCTGTTACATCTTTGTGGAAAAACAGATAGAGGGCTTTTAGTGAGTTTGCAAATGAACCAGTTTTTATTATAACCAGAGAAAACTCCTCTAAAAAAAAAAACAAACAAAAAAACTGTTACTGATATATATATCACAATATTTTAGAAAAATCCTTTAAACTCTACATATAAATAATTGTATTTTATACAATATAAGCATGAGTAGTAAGTAAAGAGTATCATTAATCATTTCAAATAAATATTATTGGATAACAAAGGTTTTCAGAAATTCATTATCTTCCTAAAAGGTTTGATTAACCTTTTGAAAGAAGTTCAGAATCAAGATAAATATGTTTAAAATATCAAAATGTTCATAAAGAGACAAAAAGAAATTAAACAAAATCCTTTAAGTGTGAATGGTCTAAATACACCAAATGAAAGACAGAAATCTTCATAGTAGATCAAAAAAGACTCAACCATATGTTGTCTAAAATAAACGCACTTTAAATATAAACACAGGTTGAAAGTAAAGGAATAGAGAATGACATAATATGTTAGCACTATTTTTCTAAAACTGAAATATCTATAGTAATTTTAGACAAAGCAGACTTCAGAATGATTGAGGGAATAGTTCTAAAGAAAATTATCAGAGATAAAAAAGGATACCACATAATGTAAAAGAGTAAATTCTCTAAGAAGATACAACAATCCTAAATATAAATGTGCATAACAAGAGAGTATCAAAATATATGAGGTAAAAACTGAAAGACTTGAAATGAGAAATAGACAAATCCACTATTAAAGTTGAAGATTTCTCTTCAATAATTGATAGATCAAGCAAGCAGAACATCAGTAAGAATATAGTTGACAGTGCCATCAATTAACTTGACCTATTTTAACATTTATGGAATATTCCATCAAACGAGAGCAAAATACACATTGTTCTCAAGCTCACATGGACCATTCACCAATACAGACCACATTCTGGGCCATAAAGCACACCTTAACAAATTTAAAAGACTAGAAATCATAAGGAGTATGTTTTCAGACCACAATAAAATTGAACTAAAAAACAATAGAAAGAAAGCTTGAAAATATCCAAATATTTGGAAATTAAACAACACATTTATAAATCAAGGGTAGTTTCAATAGAAATTTACACATATTTTAAATAAAGTGAAAGTGCAATTTATTCACTTATGGGATGCAGCAAAAGCAGTGCTTAGAGGGAAATTTATAGCATTAGCTATATGTATAGAAAAATAGAAAGTTCTAAAAACTAATCGTTGAAGCTTCCACCTTAGGAAAACAGAAAAGAAAAGAATAACTTACACTTAAAGTAAGTAGAAAGAAACAAAATTTAAAGCAGAAATCAACACCAAAAGCTGCTTTTTTGAAAAGATCAATAACATTGATAAACCAGGGAAACCAAGAGAAGACACAAACTACCAATATCAAAAATGAAACAGGGTTCATAAAATACTGATCCAACAGACATGAAATGATAATAAAGAAATACAATAAACAATTAGATGCCTATTAATCAGATAAATTCTATAAAGTGGACTAATTCTTTGAAAGACACAAACTACCAAAACTCGCACAAGAAGAAACAGATAATCTGAATAGGTCTATATCTAAAAAAAATGGAATAAATTATTAATTACCTTCCAATAACAAAAGTACATGGCCCTGACTGTTTCAGCAGTGAATTCTACCAAACATTTAAGCAATTATATTAATTCTCCAATCTGTATTAGAAAACAGAAACAAACAGAACATTTTCTAATTCTATGAGCCCGATTAACTCAATAGTAAAACCAGATAGGCATTACAAAAAGAAAAACTATACACCAATATCTCTCATAATACATACGTCAAAATCTTCAGTGAACTGTTAGCAAATCAAATCCAACAATGCATAAAAAATAATATACCATGAACAAGTGGAATTTATTCCAGATATGCAATATTGGTTCAACACTAGAAAAATCAATTTATTGTCCACATCAAAATGCTAATAAAGAAAAATCATATGATCTTATCAGTTGATATAGAAAAAACACTTGACAAAATCCAACAGTCTTTCATAATAACAACTCTCAGCAAATTCGGAATACAGAGAAGCATCCTCAAAATAATAAAGGACATCTACAAAAATTCTGCAACTAATATTGTACTTAATGGCGAGATATTGGATACTTTCTTCAAAGTTTCATCAAAGCTATTTTCAGAACTAAGGTTGATTATTTGCAACATTAGAAAAATAACTTATTTCACTCTCTGAATTTTTTATTTTAAGTTCTCTTCCCAAGTTTTATTTTAAACAACTTTAACACTAATTGTCAAACAAAAGTTTAGTCTAAAGTTTTGGGTTAATTATTAGACTAATAATGTATAATTATTAGACTTAGCTTGAGGACATGGAGTGATATTTGTCTTTGTATTTTGCTGTATAATAGATACTCATGAAAAAAATGAAAAGAATGAAAAGAAAGGTTGCAAACTATCATAATGTATTAATTGGTTTAAATCAAATTATTCATCTAAACAGATTGGATATATAAATATTTTAAGCATAATTTATTAATTTTCCTAAAAATACTCTGCTATCTGGGGAAAAGACTAGTATTTTATTCCCAATTGTTGTTTACCTATAACATGAAATTTGTAATTTCAGGAAATATATTAGTGTAGAAATTGTAGATACTCAATATAATTACATGTTTAGGTAGATATTACAGAAATGAAAAAAAATTAAAAATATTCTAATTCGGAAATACGTAAGGTAGAAAATGAAATCTGTTTTAAATCTACCCTTCCACTCCAGTCCCAACTGCAGGAAAATCGTTGTTAAACATTTAGTAAACTTTCTTCTATATACTTACACACGCAAAACAAAATCATTCTGTGATTTTTGTTCAGTTTTAGGGTAAATTCTCTGGCAAAGGGATTTTTTTAATCTTCATGTATTTTATGTTCATTATAAATAATATATTCAAAAGCTCTCTGAGATAAAGGTCCCCAGGAAATCTAAATAAATAATTCAATAATTCTATGATACTTTTGGAATATTCACTTAACTAGAAACCTTTTTTTCTCATTATCATCTGGATAATATCATCCACAAATTTTAAAAAAAATACAGCTATATATAATACTTTCAAATTACAGATTAGTGATGAGAATTATAATGTACAGAAAAATGATATTTTGTAACTGATTTTTAAAGATCTAGTGAAACCCATCCCATTTCAATTACAAATTTAATGTGTTTATCTCAGAGACTATGGAAGAAAAATATAATGGAAGAGAAATGATCTAAAACCAAATGTAAGAAAGAAAACAAACTTCAAAGAAGTACTGGATACTTCAAAGCAAATCAAAAGAGAATCTTAAGGCAACACACTATAAAAGTCCCTATTTGTTTAATTATTGTATTCCTAGGAAACAACTTTAATTCCCTAAGTCACAACACATGATTTTACTTAAATAGTAAATATTAAAAGTCTGATTTAAATGTATATATACATGTTTAGATATTTATTAGATATTTCTCTATTATATAATATATTTATATAAATATATACTTATTTTCTATTTTTTTCTCTAGATCTTCTGGGTTTAATGCAATATAATAATCCACTGTATTTAAATCTTATATTCTGTCAACCTTTTAGAGAATTACATTTGGTGATAAAATGTTAATTAAAAGGAATCACAGATTTATAGAAATTACAGAGCTAAGGATCCTGACCGATCTAACAAATATCCTCATTTTATAAATGAGAAAACTGCGGCTAAGAGATGTGACTTACCAAAAAAAAAAACAAAAAAAACCGTAGAAATACAAAAAGCAACCTCTTTTATGTAAATACTTAAATTTTCACTCATTTCTAACATTAAGAATACAGTAATTATTACTGTATCATGCCAATAATAAAGCAATGGCCTGTCAGATTCATAGCCCCTTTCTCTGCTCTACTCAGTGACACTGAGGCAGACACTCATGCTTGAAGGTCAAACACTGTGAGAACTACTGCTACAGTAAATAGCAGTAGTTCTGAGCTCAACATGCAATGTTAACTACATTGCTCCAAGTAAGAATGCTGGAAGTTTTCATCTGGAAATTCAGACCAATTTTCATACTAATTTTTCTGTCGCATTCACTTAAAAACAATGTGGCTTTGGGCTTACCTTTTCTCAATTAACTTCATAAATTTTTTATGATTATTAGTTAATTTTTTATAAATCTCTTAGATTAGTGCTTGGTATATAATAATAACAATAAACACTAGCTATTATTATTATTATTATTATTATTACTGTGATGATGATTATGATGATGCTTGAATCTGATGGCAAGATAGTAAATCCTGATACTCCAATCTTCAATGCAATCTTGTATAGATAAACTATAACTACAGGTCAATTTTGTGACAAGGAAATATTATCCATTATTATGAACTTGTACCATTCTCCTCCCAACGAACCAATTTTCTTTTGATATCACATGAGCTAAGCTTCACTACTGCATCTCCAATATTAGATGCTCAATAGATGATGAGTAGATAAATAAATAAACTCTAGCAGCTATTGATTAGCAAGTTTGTTTGCATGCTTATTGGCACTGTAGCAACACATTCTTTGTACTGTGAAAGAGACCTGGCATATATATTATGTGATATCTAAAAGTCGGTATCCTTTCAATAAGTTAGTATTTGTTCATTATTTTTCACTAAAAGACTATTGATTTCCATTCATAAGAGAAAGAGAGCGAGAGTGAACAGACATAAACATGAGATAGATGAAGTAAAATTGGTTGCTTAAATGGTTTTAAATTAAAAATCCCAATCTTGTCTCATCAAATGATCAGATATACAATTCTGAAGAAAAGGCAAATTGAGACAATCAATATTTAAAAGTGAAAACAGAAGCCAGAGGTAATCTATTTCTCTAAAATCTCCTAATTCTTAGATCATGTAAAACTACAAAAAAAGCTATATATTTGGACTCTATTAAGCTCCTTACAGATGCTTTATATAACCAGAACTAAATATGATGCTCATAGATTTTTTTCAAGGATTAGTATCATAAGTGGTATTATGGTAGACAGTAAAATGTACCTCCAACCCCCAAAAAGAGGGTTCCAGGTCCTAATCCCTGAAACATATAAATGTTAGTTTACATAACAAAGGGGATTTAAGGCAGCAGATGGAATTAAGACTACCAGTCAGTTAAATTTAAAATAGGGAGATTATCCTGGATTAGGAAGGTGGGCCCAATTTAATCATGAGGGTCCATAAAAGAAGACAAGGGAGCGGGAAGAGAACCAATAAAGAGGGCAGAGTGATAAGGACTAGGCTGATATTGCAGGTTTTAAAGATGGAAGAAAAGAACTAAAAGTCAATGAATCCTGGATCATATGGTAGATCAATTCTTAGTTTTTTGAGGAACCGCCATACTGTTTCCCATAGTGGCTATACCAATTTGCAGTCCCACCAGCAGTATATGAGGGTTCCTCTTTCTCCATATCCTCTCCAATATTTGTTATTACTTGTCCTGTTGATTATAGCTATTCTAACAGGTGTGAGATGGTATCTCATTGTGGTTTTGATTTACATTTTCCTAATAGCTAGCGACG
>NW_006431043.1:1301564-1311665 GCF_000325575.1 Pteropus alecto | reverse complement strand
ACAGTGACGAGGACATAGAAGCAAGCGAAGTGTCCTACGATAGATGATTGGCTAAAGAAGCTGTGGTACATATATACAATGGAATGTAACTCAGCCATAAGAAGAGATGAAATACTGCCATTTGCAACAACATGGATGGACCTTGAGATAATCGTGCTAAGCGAAATAAACCAGACAGAAAAAGTTGAAAATCACATGATATCACTTATATGTGGGATATAAACCTAAAAGCAACAAATGAACAGGACACACAAACAAAGACTCATGAACATGGACTATAGACTAGTGGTTACCAGAGAGTAGGGGATAGGGGACTAGGGGAGAGGTAGATGGGGTAAAGGGGCTCAAATATAGTGGGGTAGGGGGAGGGTAAAGCGGGTAAAGGGGATCAAATATATGGTAGCTGAAGGAAACTGGACTTTGGGTGGTAATCACACAATAGAATATATAGATGTCAAACTATAATGTACACCTGAAAATTCTATAATTGTATTGACCAATGTTACCCTAATAAACTAAAAAAAAAAAAAAAAAAGATCTATGGAAAAAAATAAAAAAGTCAATGAATGCAGGCAGACTCTAGAACCCATAAAAGACAAGGAAATAGATTACCCCTAAGGCTTGCAGAAAGAACTCAGCCTTCTGATTCCTTGATTTTAACCCAGTGAGACCCATTTTGGACTATGGATCTCCAGAACTATAAGATGATAAACTTGTTTTGTTTTAGGCCATAGAGTTTTTGACATTTAGTTACAGCAGCAACAGGAATCTAATACAGATTTTGATGACTGCAAGCAAAGTGCTGATGTAATAAACACCCAAAAATCTGGCATTGGGCAGTGGGAAGACGCTAAAAGAATTTTATGGACCATGATAAAAAAAAAAGTGTCTATCATTTGATGCTTTTTAAGCATTGTCAATTAGGTTATTGTATTTTTCTTAGTCATTATAAATAATTAAACATAAATTTAATGTTAAGAAAAAATATTTTCTTTCCCCTAACAAACTAATATGCTTTTTCATCTTTATATTTTAAAAGCTGTTTAATTGATTGTGTTTCCTTTTTAACCGTGTTTGCCAAAAAGCTCAGTTAAATTTTTATTCAGCTAGAGTTACCATCTTTAGCCTAGATTTTGTAGAACTATGTTCTCTTTCTATTAGATGTTGCTTGTTTTATTCTTAATTTAATGGCCCTATTACACCTGGTCATTTATATGTAAATCACTGAGAATCTTTTCTAGAAATAGGAAGGCAGGAAAACTAACATAGATTCAGCACCTACACTTTGTTACAGAAACAAAGTCATTAAAGAGTCTCCAAAGAACAGCTCTTATTCTCAGTCTGTCAATGAGAAAGCTTCCACAAAGACTCAGTACCTTACTCCAAAGTCTATGCATCACAACTACGTATGTTCCAATAACAGCCCTTACTGGAATCACACAAACCACCCAGAGTTGCTAAAGATGAAACATGTAGGACAGCTGGTATTTAAGGAAAACTCCATTTCGCCCTTCTCAGCCCAGAATTATTCATTAGCAGTCATATGAAGATTTTCTCACTCTTATTAATTACCATTTAGAACTTCTCAAATTTAAAGATTAAAAAAAAATCCCAGATATCTCTGAAATTATAGGATTATTTAGTCTCTGGCCAGCCTACAACCATCTTCTCTGAGAGCTGCCACCCATACCCCTAGCCAGAGCTGATGGGTATAAGAGCTGAACACATGGCTCCAATGTAACTAACCAGATGATCTTTGCTGATTGAAATTAAAAATTCAGATTTAGTGCAGCTACTTAGCAATTCTCAATTTATGGCTTGACCTAATGGAATTTGATCTGATAATCAGTAGAAAAGTTATCTCCCATGTACTGGGAGCAGTAAAAAAAGCCACTCCTTAGATAAAAGATTACAGGAGATGTATACTCAGAATGCATCTGCAATTACTTGTTCAGTAGTTGTCTTTTTATTTCCTTGCTGTTCAAAATATAGTCCCAGGGCTACTATCAGCAGCATCACTTAGAACCTTTGTAGAAAAGCAGACCCTCAAGCCCAAGTACTGAACCAGATTCTGCATTTTAACAAGAACTCCAGATGATTATTTTTCACATTTAAACAATAAGCATCTAGCTGGAAAAATTTAACATCCACATGTAAAAGAATGAAATCGGACCCTTTCCTCACACTGAAAACAAAAATGACTCCAAAATAAATCAAAGACCTAAACATAAAAACTAAAACTATAAAACTCTTAGAACGTTTAAGAGAAATCTTTTCTGATCTTGGGTTAGGCAGTCTTCTTAGCTATAAACTAAAAGTGCAAGAGACAAAAAATATATACGCTGGACTTCATCAAAATTAAAACTTTTTGTGCTTCAAAGATAATCACACAGCTAGTGAAACGACAACCCACAGAATGAGAAATATTTTCAAATCATATATTTAAGAGACTCATATCTAGAATGTATAAGAAACTCTTACAATTCAACAAGAACAAAAATAACCCAATTTAAAAATGGCCAAAGCATATGAATTGATACTTCTTCAGGGAGAATATACAAATGGTTGAATAAGTACATGAAAAGTTGTTCAGCATCATTAGTCATTAGAGAAATGTAAATTATAACCATAATGGCATACCATTTCATACCCACTAGGATGATTATCGTCAAAAAAACCAACAACATGTGTTGGCAAGAAAGGACCTGGAAAAACTGGCACATTCATATAAAGCCACTGGGAATGAAAATACTGGTGCTTCCTTGGAAAAATATGGCCGTTCCTCAAAAGGTTAATCATAAAGTTACTATATGAACCAGAATTCTACTCCTAGGTGTATATACCCAAGAGGAATGGAAACATATCTCCACACAAAAATTTTCACATGATATTCATAGCAGTGTTATTCATAAGAGTCAAAACAAGAAATTGGAAGTAACCCAGATGTCCATTAGCTAATGCCAAGATAAATAAAATGTGATGCATCCATACAACTAAATACTATTCTACAATAAAAAGGAATGAAGTGCCTTGTACATATTATACTAAATGAAAGAAGCCAGTCACAAAAGACCAGCTATGATTCCATTTATATGAACTATGCAGAATATTCATAGTGACAGAAAGCAGATTAGTGGTTGCCAGGGGTTGAGGAGAGGAGAAATACACAGAGACTGCTAATGGGTACAGGGTTTCTTTTCTGGGTAAAGTAAATGTCCTCGAATTGTTTGTGGTATGGTTATGTGAGGGAGAAAAAAATAATTTCCTTTCTACCCTTCTAAATTCTTCTGGCTGATCTAATAATCAAATTAACATGAGATGGATTAAGAGGAAAAAAAAATAACCAAATTTGCTATGTATATATGTACAGGGGTTCCACAAGAATGTGAGACCAGAGGGAAGATCCTACAATTAAGGTTTATATGTCATTTTGACTTGGGGCCAGAAGGAGCTGTGGTTTCAGACTACAAAGGGCAGGAAGGCAATTCACATGGAGATGGCAAAGCAAATGTTTGGTAAATAAATGTTTGCTGAGCCATCTTTAACAATGGGCCACAGAGAGAACTTTAGTCAAAGGCGCCTTGCTAGGTTCATATTACCTAGTTCATACCTAGTTCATATTAAACTATTGCTATCTATGATGATATTTTCCTTCCTGGAGCAGGTCCTCCATCTAAATTGCTTTAGGCAGTTAGGGGGGAAAATCAAAGGTTTTTCCTGAATCTTTTGTTTCTTAAAAAAATGATCAGCTTAAAATAATATTGCAAAAGACATATTTTGGGGTGGCAAACTCTGCTTCCCCTCAGTTGCATGACTCTGTGCATATACTAAAAATTAATGGATTGTAGACTTTAAATAGGTGAACTGTGAAGTACGTAAATTACATATTATATTTCTTTAGAAAACAAATCGTTCTTGTTCCATAATGTAGTTCCAGTGCCTAGTCCGAGGCGCATGGTTCTTAATAAATGTTTGTTCAATAAATAAATGCCTAAATGAATGTATAAAATCAAGAGACCAAGTAGCCCCTGAGACCAGATTGAGAGTTGTCTTTGTTTCTGACAGCATTCCTATTCCATCTTTTCTCCTTTATGAATCCTACTTGTGTTGGCTAACTTTAGATTCCATAGGACGACCTAATAACCTATCATGATAATGAATTTTCATTAAGCATTTCTGAATGCCACTCATAGATGCCACTGTGATTCTGTATTTCACAAAGGAGTGCTGTCGACTAGGAGTATGAACGCAGTCACTTTTTTTAAGATTAATTACAAAAAAAAATGTCATTCATTCATAAAAGAGCTACGATAGTGCTTTCCATGAGGTTACAATGCTATTTGTTGCTTGATAAACTAGAATTCTTGGACTTACAGTGATAGAAGCAATTTTCAACTCAATATCTCCTATAAGAAATTTCATTGTAAAATAACTAAAATGGATATGTATAAAGTACCCAATAGTTTACCAATTATTCGGTCATGATTGTAACACATTCTGATACTAAATATAATATCAAATATAGGTATTGTTGAGAAATGCTAAGCTAATAAGAAATGTTATCTGATTTAGCAAGGCCATAATATAGTAAAAAAAAGTTAGCCAGTAGAAAAAAAAAGTCCATCCTATATTATAGGACCTCAAATCAATAATAGAAAGTCATTCCCTATATCTTTGGTGCTTTGAGTATTTGAGAAATTTAAACATAATGAATCACTTTATAAAAATAAATTCAAAATATTAGGTAAAATAAATTGTTCTGTATTGAAAATTATCTATTTCTCTTCTTGAAACTTGACTGTACTTAATATTGACTGAAAAAATATACAGTTCCAGACATTTTATTTAGGAGTGAAGTGGTAATAAACAGCTCTGGAATCAAACACAGTCTTAAAGAATGCATGATCAGAAAGAAGATGTATTCTAAAAATGCCTGAGAGTTTCAAGTCATACTCAATTCAAGACTGTGAACGAGTGTTCACAGACCAAAGAACTTAAATATGTTAAGTGGCAAAAACATTTAAGCTAAGGTGTTTGTTCCAAATTGAATGAGGATTTCATGGTCTTTCAAGATTTTCTTTTATTCATGTTCCCTCATCACTTACCATTGAAGCTTAACAACTGAACAAAGCAAACAAAAAAGGCAAGTTCTCTTCAAGCAACTATCAGAGTTTATAGAGATTAATAGGAAAAAAAAACCACTCACAACTAAATTCAAGCACTATGGCATTGGAAGTGGATTCCTAATATAATCTGTTCTATTTAAGAAAATATAGAGGATTTATAGCAGTGGGAAAGGATCATAATAGATGCTGATAAAAGGCTTCTTTCAGTGAGGAAGTATCTAGCTTAAGAAAAAAAGAATGAGACCTCACTAGATATTGTAAAATCCCTGTAGGAAAGCTTCCTTACAATGCTTCCTTTAGAAAAGTGAACAAAGAAGGTGAATCTATTAGGAAAGGTAGGAGAAACTAAGAGCCAAGTATGAAAACCCCTAAAGAAGTTATTACACTTTTTCAGGAGATGGTTTCTCCCTTAAGCAATCTAGTTAATAACTTGAAAGATGTTGGGAGAGGAAACAAGTGAATAAAAAGTATCTTCAAGAAAAGAAAAAAGAAAGATTGTTTCATTCCAAATAGTACCGACTAGCTAATTTCCAGCCTGGCCTTTCAAATTCAGATGAAAATTTTTCATTTTCATATAAATATCTTCAGGTAGTGATACCATGCCAAAAATCCCCAAATATCTTAGCTTTAATAACTTATATCATTAAAAATTCTGTTCTCCATCTCACCAAATCATTTATTTACTTCAAGCTTATAGATGTAGAATCTTCAACATGTATCCTCATGTGAATAGTTTGCCTTGCCATCTGAGAAGCATTAGGACTTGCAATAATATGCTCTTTATACAAATGGAAATTCAAATATATGTTCTAATATCTGTAGGCAAAAATTAAATCATAATATATTATTAGCATAGTATTAATATAATAATACAGCATTTTATATCATGTTATTGAACCCAGAAAACATCAGAATAGGAAAAAATTCAGATAGTTTCATTTTCTGTATAATCAAAAATAGTGACATTAATAGAAATAATTTACTTTTTTAAAAGTCTTAATATAAATATACTATAAAATACACTCTGAGTATACAGAGTTTTTGCTACTTATAAGATTGCATTTGTCAAATGGCAAATAAAATGAAGATTGTTGTGGAAACAGGTAATAAAAGAGATGTATTTGTTAACTGTTGTTAGTTCCGGTTTCCTTTCCATGACAGCATATCACAACCACATAAAACTCATGTCAGAAAGAAAGGAAAACCAAGTTCTAGTTAGATGGTAATACAACAGAAATATCTACTGTTATGCTAGCATAGAAATATCAATAAGCATTTCCAAAAAAACTGAGAAAAATCCCCTAGTAATAAATGACTTATACTGTTAAGAAAGGATTTTTGCATAATGGATCACATATATGAATATCCATGACTTAGATCTGTGATATCTCCAAAACTCCTATCTCCGCAACCCCATCTTTGTTACTTCCATTTGTGATGGAACATGGCAGAAAGAGTCAATGTTCTCATTATGTTGTACTCACTTTGGCAATTTAATGTGCATTGTCTTACATGCTTATTGCCCTTTGTGTTATAACAAGACCATGCATGGCACGCCAATCAGAAAAAATCAGTAGCACATACTCTTCTAACACATTTTTTCTCTCTGCCTGTTAAGGCTAAGGTGGAGTAAGGACTAAATGGCCAGAAACTTTCTGAGCTGAGGTTCTTACTGGCTAATGAATTAGCTTTTGTGAGGCAATTCTATGATTAACTGGTTTTTATGTTTTTCACCAGTGTGTGGTCAATTAAGATGACCCAACTCATTAAACAGAGTTCTTAGGCACATCAAATCAAATCATGGTTGAGACCAGAACCTCCCTAAGCAATCTCCAACCTATTTTGCAGGTTCTCTGCCTCAAATCACTAATCAATACTGATAACTCTTAGTTTTCCTAATGAATATATTACCTCCAAATTAAAAAGAATTGAGATAAACAGCACCTTACTACTGAATCAGCACAATATGTTTTTTATTTATTTTTATTTATTATTTATTATGTCCTGGTGCAAAGGCAATAGGAAAGTTGATTTATGCTCATATTAAATATGAATATTTATTTTTTCCTTGCTAACTGATTCATAATAAACTTACTTTAATAGTCCTGAAAGTAAGTATAATAACTAGAATATTGTTCAACTTGGGTTTCTCACCACATTCTTTCAATTACCTGAACATGTGATCATTTGAAAATAAATGTAGATTAATCAATGAAATATCACATAACAATGATAATGAATAAACTAGAGCTATACATATCAACTTGAACAAATTTCCCAAGTACAAAGAATCAAACAAAAGTATGTTGCAGAATACCTATTTAGGGATACAAAATATGTAGTAATTTAAAGATATTTTTATAATTATTTTCATAAAATAATAAAATAAATAAATAAATAAAATTATTTTTTATAAAATAATAAGTGCCTAAAATGATGAACGCCAATTTCAGGATGGTAGGTATCTCTGGAGGAGAGGAGAAATAATCACAGAAGGGACATGGAGGAGAAAATTTAACTGCTTTGGCAATATTTTATTACTTAAGATGGGTGATGGCTACACATGTGCTTAAGTACGTACTAAACACTGCATAATAAATTATTTAAAATCTAATAAGTATTTTGAAGTAGAGTCCTTCAAATTAAATACGCTAATCATTATAAATCAACCCATGTTACTTCTCATTAATAAAACGTTTTCGTTAATGAGCTATATAGACACTTGTAAACTAAGTAAAATCACAGTTTAAAATCTTGTCTCAAATTTGATAGAGCTGTGAAAGATGACTAGAATCTTTTCAAACCCCAGATATTTTAGAGATATTTTCCAAGAGATCATCTTGCCAAAGCAGCATTATTCCAATGATCCTGTTCTCTATTCTACACCTATGTCAGAGAGATTTTCTACCTAATTTCCAACTTCTGCTGTGCCCTGCAGGCTGATCCTCTATTAATCATGCAAAGAAAATAAGATTTAAACAAAAAACATACACTTTCATGTAAAAAGCCTTTCTTAATTTAAAATAATCTCAAAATAAATGTTGCTTTACAGAATGATATACTACTAAAGTTTTGAAAAATCAGATCTAAAGGAAGAGAAGCAATGTGAAAGAGAATATAATAATATTCGGAAACACTCCAGTTCTTAAAGAATTTAGAAAAAGGTTGGATCATTATTCAAGTGGTATGTATCACTTAGTTCAGAGTCTAAAACTTCTCATGTTTTCATTTTTGTGTTTTACCTCAGTACTGTCTCTTTTACCCTTGGCTCAAGAGTAAGAATATCAAATTTTTATATTAAAATGGCAAGAAGGGTCAAAAAACACAAATAAGTCAAACAGGTGACATTTAATATGGAGTGATGAAGATCAGGGCAAAGTGGAAGCATTTTTTCATTCTTATGGCTATAAGGAAAAATTGTGGAAGTCCTTGAAATGAGCAAAAAGGTATACTGGGTATGCTCTCTAGAGAACTCTTCTGGGTTCTATCTGTCTTTCATTATCTTTGAGTTATTCTACAACTCTGTAAATTATAGAATAGAAAAATGATTATAATGCAAATGATTCTTGTCCATAGAAATGTAAATGAATAGTGCCTCCTGGAGATGCAACTGATTACTGACCTATGTATAATGAGCAGTTTTGCAACTCTTGTACATTCATTTCAGAATTCCTAATTGGCTTAATTTTTTTGTTTTATTTTGTGCTGTTGATTTTCTTTTAAACCAGTTGTAACATCTTACTGATTTCCTCATTAATTAGTGAGCTAAATAAAATCTTTGAACCATGTTTTTTTTTTACATTTATGAGAGTCGTAATTTTACCTTTTTAAAAAAATTAATTTTAATGGAATCTGTATGCCAATTGGCAGATAAATCACATTAGGTAAATTCCACATAAGAATTTTGAGGAAGGTTTATTAAAATGTTACAGGTGTGAAATACCTATGCTTTACCAAATAATTTATAAAAATTATATCGTGTGCCTTTTATCATTCATTCAGCTCAAATTTGAATGATAAAATAAAATGTATGTTTTATGATTAATTATAAAAAGCCAGATCAAACAATTAATATTGATTTAGTAAACAATTCCAGAATTTAAAATTATTCTTAAAAAGGAGATTGTTCAAAATAATCTCAAAGATATTTTCTAATAAAAATATTCTGAGATTCTGTGATATTATTTCTTTCATGGTTTGTGAAACAGAGGAAAAAGATAAGACAGTCTGTGCCCTTCCCCTTCCAGAATAAGACTGTCGAGGTTAATAGTCTCTATTACTTCTATAAGAAATAAACGTAGCTTTGCTTCAACAACAGGTTTTTTAGGTAGTATTTTCCAGAAGCTATAATTCAACACTTTTCCAATGTAAGGGTTCTAAATATTGAATGCCTTAGTATTAATTAATTCCCTAGCTATAGGATAATTTAAATAGTTAAAAATATTTCCATAAAACTTTGCTGATCGTATGTATTTTTTTCTATGATTATTCTCTGGAATGATCAATACTTCTGAATGACATGTTCTGACTCTTTCAATTACCTATTTGTTCATATTTTCAGTTTACTCATCAAATTTCAAATCTAGCTTTCACTAATTTTGCATTTCCTTAGTCAATTAGATCACTAGCAAAAAAAGTGCAATCATTAATATATATTTTAAAAAGTTCTAAATTACATAAAAGTTTTAATAATGATCATTTGAAATCCATTTGGTGTCCAGAGAATGTTACTAAATTTAACAATGTATTAAGTACAAATAATGAAATATGGTTCTAACATTATATTTTAATAAAGTTTTAGTTTAAAAGTTTAGAATATTTATTTAATAAAATATTCTTAAAGTCATTATTTTTAAAAGATTCCTTCAAAAGGTCTCCTTTTTGTCCACTGATGAAAGAGTTTAATGTTGAAACAGACTTGCATTTTGGGGATAAACTCTACTTAATCAAGATATATATTTTTTATTTTATTACC
>NW_006431043.1:1289252-1300876 GCF_000325575.1 Pteropus alecto | reverse complement strand
TCAATTACCTATTTGTTCATATTTTCAGTTTACTCATCAAATTTCAAATCTAGCTTTCACTAATTTTGCATTTCCTTAGTCAATTAGATCACTAGCAAAAAAAGTGCAATCATTAATATATATTTTAAAAAGTTCTAAATTACATAAAAGTTTTAATAATGATCATTTGAAATCCATTTGGTGTCCAGAGAATGTTACTAAATTTAACAATGTATTAAGTACAAATAATGAAATATGGTTCTAACATTATATTTTAATAAAGTTTTAGTTTAAAAGTTTAGAATATTTATTTAATAAAATATTCTTAAAGTCATTATTTTTAAAAGATTCCTTCAAAAGGTCTCCTTTTTGTCCACTGATGAAAGAGTTTAATGTTGAAACAGACTTGCATTTTGGGGATAAACTCTACTTAATCAAGATATATATTTTTTATTTTATTACATTTTTTGGGATGATATTGATTAATCCTTTTTGATGTATTAAATTCAAGCATAAATAGTTCAAAAAGAATTTATGATAGAAAGTTTCTACTAGAGGAAAATAGTTTTTAAAAAGTCTTTGAAGCCAGGTTTGTTTTCTCTGGCATTAGAAATGTCTCCAGTTCTCATTCTTTAGATCTACCCTAATATGTGGCCACATGTAGCTATTTAAACCAATCCAGTTTCTCAATGGCAAACGCCACATGTCAAATGCTTTATAGGTAAACATAATGCTTACTCTATTGGTTAATACAGATGGAAAACACCTCCATCACTGCAAAAAAATTCTATTGGCCAGAGCTGTAATAAATCTACATTATCAATATCCAACTCTAACAAGATCAAACACCAATATTTTCATTGTAAATGATTGTTTATCCAGTATTACCTCATTTATTAAAAAAGCAAGAGAACCTGAAATAGGGTGTTTTAAAAAGACGATCTGCAGTAAAAGATAAAATCATGACTCATACAAATACAAAAATTAATGTGTGTTCAAGATTCTATTTCTAATAACTCAAGGAGGAAACATGACACATGTTTTAAACGGTTTATAGAACTATCTTCTATAGGTATTTTCTTTATAGTTACCATGGACATTACATGAAATATATTAAAGTTATAATAAACTATTTTAAACTGATAACAATTTAACTTCAATTGAGGACAAAAACTCCACTCCTATAGTTTAAATATTCTCACCACAAAAAAGGGAATGGTAATTATGAGATTGGATGCAGGTGTTATCTAATGCTACAATGTTAATCATTCTCCAACATACGAAAATATCAAATCAACACACTGTACGCCTTAAACTTACACAATGCTATTTGCCAATTATATCTCAATAAAACAGGGGAAAAAATTCTACCTCTTCACATTCCTGCCTCCTCCTTTGTGTTATCGATGTCACAAATTACATATTTTTACATTCCGTACCTATTAACATAGATTTATAGCTATTTGTAACGTTTTTCTTTTAAATTCTATACCAGGATTAAGTGATTAATGCACCAATATTATAATACTTCAGCATTCTATATTTGTCTATATATTTACCTTTACCAGAAAGTTTTATATTTTCATATGTTTTAATGTTACTGTCTAGCATCCTTCTCTTTCAACTGGAAGAACATGCTTTAGCATTTTCTTACAGGGCTTGTCTAGTGGTGATGAACTCCCTCGACATTTGTGCATCAGGCAACGTTTTAATTTCTCCTTCATTTTTGAATGACATTTTTGCCCAATATAGTATTCTTGCTTGGCAGTCGTTTTTTTTCTTTCAGCATTTCAATATATCTTCCTCAGTCTTTTCTGGTCTGCAAGTTTTCTGCAGAGAAAACCACCCGTCCTTACAGGAGATCCTTTGTGTGTAATGAGTCACTTTCTCTTGCTTTCATGATTCTGTGATTTTTAACAATTTGAGTATAATGTGTCTTGGCATGAGTATCTTCAAATTCATTTTAGATGAATATTGTTGAGCTTGAATTAGTATGCCCATTTCTTTCTTCAAATTCAGGAAGCTTTTGACCATAATTTCCTCGAATCGGCTCCCTGCCCCTTTATTTCTTTCTTCTCCTTGTGAGACTCCAATAATTTATATTTTGGTCCACTTGATGCTATCCAATAACTTTAGGCTCTATTCACTTTTAGTCATTCTTTTTCTCCTGTGACTTGATCATTAAAAAATGACTTGTCTTCAAATTCACTGATTTTTCTTTCTTCTACTTAGTCCAATTTGTTGTTGAATGCCTCCAGTGAATTTTTCCATTTATCGTGTACTTCAACTCTACAATTTCTTCTGGTTCTTTCATTATAGTTTCTATCTCTTTGTTGATATTTTTGTTTCGTTTATGTACCATTTTCTTTATTTCATTTAGTTATCTGTTTTCTCTTTAAGCAAATTAAGCATATTTAAGATGGTTATTTTGAAGAATTTCTCTGGTAATTCATAAATCTCTGTTTATAGTTGGCTGGAGATTAATACTGTTCCTTTGATTGGGCCATGATTCCACTTTTCTTACTGTTCCTTGTGATCTTTTGTTGATATTTGGGCATTTAAAAAAAACCAGCCACCTCTCCCAGTCTTTACTGGTGGGCTTCATACAGGGAGAAGACCTTCGCCAACCAGTCTGATAAAGATTCTTGGAACCTCTCAAACCTTTTCTGAGGATGCACCTTCTCTGGGCTTGCATGCATAATTTTCCAGTTAAAGAAGTTTTTCCCTTTCTACTACTTAGGAGCCTATAATCTCTTACTCTTCCTGGTGTCTTTCTGCAGTATTGCAGCCTAGTCTCTCTAGCACTCTAACAAGCCACAGTGCTCAACTTTCTTTCCAGCAGCCCCAAATCTGGTGTTCAAACTGCTATTCCCAAAAGCACTCTAAGTCAGGTGAGACCAAAACCAGTCCCTCAGATAGCCTGCCAAAAAGCCAGAACATTGGATGCATGTTCTATTCTTCTTCCCTCCCAAGGAAATAGCCAGGAGTTCAGTTTTCTCCCTATCATGCTACACTGTGCTGGAGGGGAGGGGTTAGGACATGTAAAATGCCACTAACTTTCTTATCCACTAAGATGTAGCTCTTCTTGGCTTTGGGCTCGCTTGGGATGCTGCAACCTTTTAACTAATTTTAACATTTCTCACGAAAGCAATTATGTCCAGATATTGGTAAGTCAGTGTCTCTATGGAGAATTAATGGCCTCGAACTTCCTATCCCACCATCTTCTTGCATTTTTAATAATTTTAAACATTTAAGTAGAAGTAATGGTTGCTATTCAATCAGCAAACCTCATACATTTAGGAAGAATACTCCATGTAGATAAACAATGTATACTTGTACACTTAATGCTGATTACTCAGAGAAAACAAAGCTTGTTTTTTGGTAAACAAAACTAGTCTTGTGTCAAATGCCAAAGATTTATCTAATTATGTGAACTTAAAATTTTAAGATATCAAGTTGATTTCTGCAAATACGCATTTTTTGGCACATTGAAGGTATTACAGATTCAATTTCCTTAATTTCTGAGAATTTTAGAAATGTTTTATCTATACAACCAATTGTTTATCTCTAAGATAATCAGAACAGAGCTCCGTTAAGAGATTTTATAGTCTAATTTAGGAATACCATCCCGAAGTAAGACACTATTACACATTCACATAATAAGGCATAAAGGCCTTTCAGAATTAGTGACATATAATCTTACAGACACATAGAGAAAGTTTATAACTTCAACTCTAAAATTTCAACCATGATTCAAGCATAAACAGAAATATAACACTCACCAGTCTATATATCCACATTCTGGTGGGCATGAAATTCATAACTGAGCCAAAACTAGACAAATAAGACAAACAGAAAAGACTAACAAACCAGATTCTCTGTTATCTTGCACCCAACAGAAATAAGATCTCTATAAACTAGTGGTCCCCAACCTTTTTGGCACCAGGGACCAGCGTTCCTATGAGAATCTAATGCCTGATGATTTGAGGTGGGGCTGAGGCATTAATGCTAGTGCTGGGGTGCGGCTGCAAATACAGAAGGGGCTTTGCTCACTCGTTTGTCCGTTATTCACCTCTTACTGTGCAGCCCAGCTCCTAACAGGCCAGCGACCAGTACCAGTCTGCAGCCCGGGGATTCGGGACCCCTGCTATAAACCACGAATGCATTTACAGAGGTCATCAAATAATAAGACTTTCGAGTTAAATTACCAACTAGTAATATGTGGTGACAGAAAGAAATCTAACTATGGGAGGTGAACATACAGTGTAAATATATATATGCCTTACTGTTAAAATGTACAGCTGAAACTTATTGGATTTAGTTAACCAATGCCACCATAAACATTAATTAAAAATGCCAGCGATGGGGAATAATGTCACTAAACGGTCAGATCATAAAGCAAAATTCTCAATCCTGCCAATAATGAGGATAACTTACCAGCCAAAAACAAACCCAAACACAAAATTAGTAGAGCAGAAAATAAAAACAAGAAAAACAACGAGTCAACAAATTTCTACTGCAACTAAGGATTCACCTTTGAGAGCCAAGAAAAGGAACAGCTCGGATTTAAATTGCCCACGAGGTGCCATTCTCTACTGAGGAAGTTTACCTGGCTCTGGTAAATGAATCTATTCAGCATCTTGTTGGAAGACCTTCTAAACTTTTAAAAGACAATTTTCAGAAAAATATAACAACTAATATAGATATAAAAATGAAAATGAACTCACCCTAAAAATGTTATTTTTACTCATTAAATGAGAAAACCACACAGATGTTACAACAGGTTCAAAGGGAAACAAATAAAAAAGCAGAAATTTCTATGGAGTAAATGAATTGAATTGCAAATGAAAGCAAAACTTCCCTCCCAATTTTCTACAATTGGGGTGGAGGGAAATCAATTAAAACTCCCTGGAACAAGACAGAATTTACTTAGACTTGGACAATAGCTCACAGGCAATAAAAGGCCAAAAGCACACGCTATTTGTGAAAATGCATACTCTCCCACTGAAACACACAATCCCCAAAAATATTTATTTGTGAAAAAAGTAAAATAAGAAAAATCAATGCTATTGAAATTATGCTTTATGAGGGAAGCAGTACTAAGAGTTGCTGAATAGAGAGTGAAACCATAATTAATTCTGCCCCCCTGGAGCTGGTATTCAATTTAGAGATTATTTGATATTTTGCATTTATTTGTTTGTAGCTTTTCAAAGAAGAGATGCAAATAAAGTACTCTTCTTTTGCTAGGTAGCTATCTTTCAGTCCAGCATGAGAAAATTTTCAACAATTAGGGCTATTCAAAAATGGCATGTCAGCCCCTGGATTTAGATTCCCAACACTAAAGACATTCAAACAGTGCTGGGATGGCTAGTTACTAAGAATCTCTTACAGGGGAATTCCTGCACTGTGTGGGAGGTTGGATTCTATGACCTTTAAATTCCCTCGCAATTCTAAATTCTATGGTTATGCTAGCTAGATGTTCTAATGTCACATACTACTCTCCTTAAAAACAATCTAGCTTAAAGTCCTAGTAATATTTTCATTTTCACTTCATTTTTAATTCAAACAGTTGAAAAACATACATTGACAAAAAATACAATCTGTAGGTTCTGGATACAATATGCTCATTCGTATACGAATTGAATAATTTCAAATCTCAGTATAAATGTCTGTTAGCAGACTGCAGAGAGAACTTTCTCAGCACGATCTCACAGCATGGTCCAAAGGAAAAGAACAGAGCCTGCCATAATGTTTAAAATCAAGAGAATCAGAGTTCATTTGGGAGGTGAATTCCTCCACAGCCATGCTTTTGTAAAGATTTCAGCTTCAGAGTCCTGTTAATTCATGCCTCCCTCACTCGATCTCTGTATTTCAGAACACAAAACACATATCTGTTTAAGACTGTATAGAGCATTTTTCTTTGCCTCAATGTTAAATTACACAGTATTATTAAAAATCGAGTGCCTTTTTCTTGAATATGTACTCCATGGCCTATAATTGACATTGTTGAACTTTACCCAAGCCCTTGCAATGCTAGGAAAGTGACAGTTAAATAATTATCTTCCTACCCTTTTGTGTTCTGGAAGTTTAATGCCTTCCTCACATGACTTAGATAAGACTCACATGTGTCCCTATGTTTACTTATGAAAAGGCCAGACAGACACAGACCCTCCAAATTTCCTTTGCCTAATAAATGATTAGTTGAACTGTTTATACCCACTGACCAATCTGGATAAAATACCTACTACCTTGGCTTGACCTACCTAACTAAAATTTCTTTCCTTCTCTCAGACATCTAAACTTTGACACATCCTCAGCCTGAATCGGCACACAACCATTCCTTAAGAGTCCCTCCAGAGCACTGACTGACCTTAGGGAAGAACATTTCCTAATTAGCTGATAATGTGATCATGCTGCCCTTTTACCCTGCTTCCCCACATCTGCTTTTTCCTAGCCTTGTTTACTCCTCCCTATCAAAGAAAATTTTTTCTCTGCCTGACCATGGAAATACTTACAGATTTCATGGCTGGAGCATCCTCCCTATTGCAACAGTCCCTCTTGCAATAAATAACCTTTTGAATAGTCTCTTCTTTCCTATGCCCAGATTTCTTTGTATATGGCAACAGCAGAATTATGTGGCTTAGTTACTATTTATTTCGATTAAATTCTCCTCTACATAAATTAAAAACAGTATTTTGAAGCAATGGGATGGATCAGTGTAAGATTCATTTGACAGTCATAGCAGGTGTATTTTATCTTACATTGAACTTTGGACGTCGGAATGATATTCAGTCTTATTCACTTTCAAAATGACATGCCTACAACTGGCAGACTTAAAAAGAATGAAGCAAATGTCCTTTTAAGAAAGAAAGAAGAACTTTATTACTACACAGATTCCTGTAACTGGTGGCTTTACAACTGGAATTTCCATTGCTCTCTATCTAGGAATCATTTTAACCCTAATTACCAAACTTATATAACTTTAAAACTGTGTGTCATGTTTTATTGCAGTGTTCTTTTTAGAGATTAAAGCAGGCAAATCAATTGTTAGTTACAATATTTTTCCATTATTTGTTGAATCACATATTAGAATAACTATAATAATGGGATCTTTATTCATTAAATATAATTGTGTAGCACACTGAGGATGGACATATTCCCTACTCAATTGACTTAGAAGCCATAATACAAAACATACAAAGATTGACAGGATTCCAAAACACTCAATGAATTATGCAGTAACTTCCATGTTTTTCACATAAGAAGTGAACAAGAAACATAGCAAACATGGATTCTGTTTCACTAAATGAATGGTCTTATTTTTAGGTTGGAAAATGTTTAAAAAAATGAGATTTAGGTAATTAATTAATTGAGAAAACAAGTTCAAAATAAATAAGTTTCTCTTATATAACATTCCAGGAGAGTAGTTTTCACTTCTAGTTGCCTATCAGAATCACCTGGTGATATTAAAAACATTGCTACTGTGGCCTAACTCTAACCTTCTTAATTGGAAACTCTGAAAGCAGGGGCCAGAAATTTATGTATTTTTAAATCATGCCAGGTAATTTTGATGCATGGTCAAAATTAAGCAACATATAAGGCCACAAAGCATTCATGGCCTCTGATAATCAACAGAACTAGGTTACTGTATTCTTAAGAGATACCTACACTTTTCTTGCCTTAAACATGAATCTCTCAGGAAAATAAACATGGTGCATAGTTGGTCTGCTCTCCACACTCGAAGCATCAAAAATGAATCACAACTGAATAATAAAATCAGTTCCAGGCTTGTGGAAGGACAGGGAGAATTAATAAAAATCTTGTAGACAATCCTGATTTAATAGTTAGACTAGCTTTAATATTGTCACTCATTTTATTCTTGTTGGGAAAAAAAATGATGAGTGCACATTTCATTCAATAAGAATTAAATTAGGTGTTAAACAAAAGGACTACAGCTTGCAGGTTCTGCTACTGCCAATACTCAATTCAGTTGTCACCAGAGAAGCATTATCCATGTTTGCAAAGCCACAGTTGCCAGCTTGGGGTGAATAGAAGGAATGAGGTCAATGTGAGCTCAGACTCAGTGGCTCTAGGGTTAATCATGTTATGTTTGCTAAGGTGGGATGCCTAGACCTTTGCTCTCACAGTTAATGTATTCCTCAGATGTGGTAGAGATGTCTAATGTTTTTCTAAGTCTCATTCTTTTCTTCTTCTGGCCACAAGAGGAAATTATAGTTCTTTGCCACCTTGCCATTGGCAGGATCATGAGAATAATTCTGGACAAAGTTGTGGTCAGAAGTGTTGCAGGTCACTTCTGGACTATAGCATTTAAATTAATTGCAAGATTTCCCAGCCCTGCCCTTCATCCTGCCACAGTAACCGGCAGCATTCCATTTGGAATCTTTGTTGGGCTTGAGTCTGAGTGAGACCAATGTGAAGCAAAATCCATATCCTCCATCCTTACTCTGAATGGACATGCAGCCAGATCCAAGAACAAACACTTCTTTGGTTGTTTAGTTTTAGCCCACTGATATTTGGGAACTGTTAATTACCACAGTGTCAACTAGATGATTCTGACTGATACAGCAAGCCAGGTTGATGGAAACCCATTACAGGATGCAAATTTATTAGGAGCACATGTATCTACTTTGGGAGCATTTGTCTTCACATTTTTTGGAGGGTGGAGGAAGCTATTCTTTAACTCTCTAAAGGAATTTTCCCTCCAAAATGAATCTAAAAGTCAATTTTAAAGGAAGAACTAGAAATTAATCATGTAGGCCTAATCATGAGTTAAAGCCAATGTGTTCTTTCTTGCCACATATTATATTTTATACATTATTCATAATTTTAATCAACCCTATTCCTAAGAACTGCATGATTAGTGATTCTTAGAAATTGTTTTCCAGGTTGAATGAAATTCTTAGCTGCTGAAAATCCACCATAGTTAATCTATGGGAATATCACCATCTCCTTTCCCTGTGACACCTTAATCAAAGCACACATCCTTCAATAAGTTGTGAAATCAACATGGTTCCTTTTGATTACATGCTAAGAAATTTGGCTTGATGTTTGGATATAGGAAAGACTTATATCTACATAACCACAATCAAAACTGATTACTGTTGTGAATTCTCTCCATTCTTTCCCAAGAGGTATGTGAGAAGCAAATTTAACACAAGCCAGCAGATTCCTATTTACTGCTAATTCATGCCAACTTGGAAATGAAACCAAGAACATCTTAAATCTAAACGAAAGCATGAAATGAGGAAGCACAAAGTACCACTTGTACTGCCAGCTTCCTTATAATAACACCATGTTCATTATAAGGATGCTGATTCTTTGAAAAATATTGCAGTGGATGTAAATATTATTGAAAGTGTGACTTACACACTAAACATATGGTTCTCACAAAGACACTTAATTTTGGCACAAAGTACTTAAATCAGGATTATCTATATGTGTATGATTGTCAATCAGATAATGGATGCTTGAAAGTTTCTCTAATTCGCCATCATTTGCACATGTCTGGAACATAATTACAACATGATAGCCATGAAGATTGCAATTTATGACAGTAATATCTGTAGAAGTCTATGTTTCTAATTTCCTTATGTATTTTAAATATCAATAGTATGTAAATAAACATTATGGAGGATACTGAAGGCTTAATGCTATACTACTTAGACTTTTTTAGAGCAGTTTTAGGTTCACAGAAAAATTGAGAAGAGATTTCACATACAATCACCACGCACGCCTCCGCACACATGCATAGCTGCCACCATTATGATCATCACTCACCAAAATGGTGCATTTTTTATAATTCATGAATCTACATTGACTTACCATAATCACTCAAAATTGATAGTTTACATTATAGTATACTCTTGGTATTGGAAATGCCATGAGTTTGGACAAATGCATAATGACATATATCCATCATTACAGTATACAGAGTATCTTCGCTGCCCCAACAATTCTCTGTGCTCTGCCTAGTCATCTCTCCCTCTTACCCAACCTCTGGTAACTACTGCTCTTTCTATTGTCTCCACAGTTTTGCCTTTTACAGAATGTCATATCATTGGAAACATACAGTATGCAGCCTTTTCAGATTGGCTTCTTTCACTTTGTAATGTGCATTCAAAGTTCTTCCATGTCTTTTTATAACTTAATAGCTCATTGCCTTTTAGTGCTAAATAATATTCCACTGTCTGAAAATACCACAGTTTATTTATCCCTTCACCTACTGAAGGACATTTTGGTTGCTTTCAGGTTTTGGCAATTATAAATAAAGCTGCCATAAACATCCATGTACATGTTTTTGTATGGACATAAGTTTCCAATTTCTTTGAGTAAAGTGCAAGAAGTACAACTGTTGGATTGTATGGTAAGGATAATTGAGTAAGAATCCCCAAAATGTCTTCCAAGGTGGCTGTACCTTTTTGCATTCCCACCAGCAATGAATGAGAGTTATTGTTACTCCACACCCTCATCAGCATTTGATGATATCAATGTTCTGAATTTTAACCACTCTAACAGGTATGTAATGGTATCTTGTTTTAATTTGCATTTCCCCAGTGACATATGATGTGGAACATCTTTTCATATACTTATTTGCCATGTCTTTGGTGAGGTGCCTATTCACATCTTTGACACAATTTTTAATTGAGTTGCTTTCCTTATTATTGAGTTTTGAGAATTCTTTGTCTATTTTTAAAAAACAGTTGTTTACCAGATATGTCTTTTGCAAACATTTTCTTCCAGCTCTGGCTTGTCTTCTCATTTTCATGACATTCTCACTTTGACACAGCAGAAGTTTTTTTATTTTAATGAATTCCAGCTTATCAAATAGTTTTTTCATGGACTGTGCCTTAGGTGTTGTATCTAAACAGTCATCACTATATCCAAGGTCATCTAGGTTTTCACATATATTATCTTCTAGGCATTTTATAAGGCTTTGAGAGTTTTTTTTTTTAATTTTATTTATGACAAATAAAAATTGTATACATTTAAGTTGTACAACATGATGTTTTGATATATGTATACATTGTGAAATGATCACAACAAACTAATTAATATATCCATCACCTCGCATAGTTACCATTTTTGCATGTATATGTGATAAGGACACCTGAGATCTACTCTTACAAAATGTCAAGTATACATTATATTTTTATTAACTATACTCATCATGCTGTACATTAGACCTCCAGAATTTATTCATCTTATAACTGAAATGTTATACCCTTTGATAAGTATTTTCTCTATTTTACCAACCCTCAACCTCTGGTGACCACCATTCCACTGTCTATTACTATGAGTTTGATTTTTTATTTTTTTAGATTATGCATATGAGATCACGCCTTTTTTTTACTTTCTGTGTCTGGTTTATGTCACTTAATATAACGTCCTCTATGTTCATCCATGTTGTTGCAAATGCACATTTTCTTTATCCATTCATTTGTCAAAGGACCCTTAGGTTATTTACAAATCTTGGCAAACTCAACATGGCCAAAAAATTAAGAATAAAGGAAAATAGTGAATAATGTTGCAACGAACATGGGGGTGCAGATAGCTCTTTGAGATAATAATTTTATTTAGGAGTTTTAGAGTTTTGTGTTTAATATTTAGGCCTATGATATATTTTG
>NW_006431043.1:1286636-1289087 GCF_000325575.1 Pteropus alecto | reverse complement strand
CCTTTTCAAGAATATCATGTAGTTATACTTTTGTGTTTTACATTTACTTCTGTCATCTATTTTTAGTTAATTTTTGTGAAGAGTATAAGATCTGTGTCTAGATTCTTTTTTTTTTTTTTGCATGTGGATATCAGTTACTCCAGCACTATTTGTTGTAAAGATGATTTTTACTTTATAATGCTATATTACTTTGAAATTTTTTTTTATTTCCATGTTAATCACAAAATTCTCCCATTTCATTGAGAATGATGTCTTCACTGGAAGTAGAATAAAAGCATTTTTAGAAAGGCAATGAAATAAGGCCTTGAAAATGAAAATCTCAACCACTTATTGGCATGTGTTGACAATCAGGCACTCTAAAACTCATTATATATCTGCTGTGTCACTTGACCTATCATTTCTTGAGTTCTTAGATTTTCAGATATTATGATTTATTATTTCAACTTATACTATGTTACTTGTTCTTTTTCTTCTCAGAAAAAGGAACAATAATTAAAGAACGGAGAAGTAAAAAATATGAATGGGGTAGAAAGAAGTCAATGGGCCAAATACAACTCAAGTTGCAGTCTTCAAATCTGCCACCAACACAATTTTAAGAAGACCATCTCTAATATTCTTCTTAGTGGTATTAGACAATAATAACTGAGAACAGAAGCACACGGCTAAGAACTGTGTGTACGTTATCTCATATCTTCACAGCACCATGATGAGGTAGACACTAATGATGTCTTTATTTCACTAATAAAGCTCAGAGAAGTTAAATAAATTCCCCTTCAGATAAGAGGCTGAACAGAGATTCAAATATAGGCTTGTCTGGTTTGAAAGTCCAGGATTTTCATCTACGAGATGAAACAAAATATAAGAACAACCCCCAAACACCTCTTTTTCCTTGTTGAAACATACTTGCTTGAAAATGAAAAGAAAATACAAAGCAGCATAATGAGGTTCTCCATCAAGAAGTTAATAAGAGAAGAAAAAATGTTATATTTCTTTTTTGTAGATAATTGGGCTTATAGATAATAATATTTTTTGTCAAGTTAGAGTTCCACTTTAAAGACTTTTATTATCTTTCTATTGAATGCATTTTTTCCCCAAAATCTCTATTCCAAATGCCTTTTAGCACAAAACAATGCCAACTGGCATAACCAAGCTAGTGAAAACAACAATGACAAAATGACTTAATTTAAGGACCTTTTCCCACAGAGGACAAAACTAGCCAACAATCAATAATCAGTGACTTCCTTTCCATGAAAATCCATTTTTTAAAGTAATTAGAGCAGTAGATAATTCTGAGAATGTTAAGATACATAAATAACCACATATTTTATTTACTCTCTTCAAAATAGTGTTATTTATAAGAATATTTATTAAATATATGTTAGCTGCCAATTGTGCTAAATTGGATTACATAAGTTGTGTAATATAATCATCACATAATAAAATCACAATAAACTACTAAATAAACACAATGGAGTGATAACATAATTTATAAACCAAACTAGGATCATTTTGAGAATGAAGACACTATTAATAATTGGGCAGCACTTAAAGCTGTATTCTTTCAAATAAATATAGACATGGTCACCTTTGATCTCAAACTTTATAGCTGAAGAAAGTGAAGGCTGGAATAATTTAAGTGCCTTGTCCATGGTTATATCACAATAAAGTAACAGATCCAAGACTTGCCCTCAGATAAACCTGAAACCAAAGCCCATTTTGCTAAACTGTAGTCACTACAAGCAAAGTGCACAATACAGTATAGTGGTTCTCAAACGTTAGCATATGTGTAAATCATTTGGGAGTAACTGATAAAATTCCACCCCAATAGTGATCCAAAAGTTATGGTGTAGGGCTCAGGAAATATACATTTTTGCAAGCACACTCCTCTTAGGAGGTTCTGATGAAAGTAGGTTGTTGCTGAATTTGGAGAAGCATTGTTTTCCTATCTGAACAAGCACTTAAATGAGCCAATGGTGTATTTTACTAAAGTCGATATGGTCGAGAAACGAAGAAGAAAAAAGATGACAAGGTAGTAAATACTTAGTTTGCTCCTACTGTAAGATACAAATCTTTAAAACTAAAAAATACAGTATAACCAAAAGGGCTTTATCAACTGGGTTAGATTATCTAGTCTGTGTTATCTCATCAGATTAAAGCAGGTCCTGAAGTATTTTTAAAAATAATTTATTGTCTCCTATTCAGAAACTTGCTGTTTAATTAAAAACTATCTTTCTGAAACTATTCCAAAAAATTCAAGAAGAGAGAAGGCTCCCTAACTCCTTTTGTGAGGCCACTATTACTTTGATTCCAAAACCAGACAATGACATTATGAAAAAAAAAGAAAACTATAGGCCAATATCTCTTAAGAACATTGATGCAAAAATCCTCAACAAAATATTAGCAAACCAAATTCAGCAATACATTAAAAATATCATACACCATGATCAAGTT
>NW_006431043.1:1279845-1284707 GCF_000325575.1 Pteropus alecto | reverse complement strand
ATTTGTACACAAAATCTAAGAAACAAAAAGAACAAACTAATCAAAAACAGACTCACAAATATAGAGGACAATCTGGGGATGGCCAGAGGGGAGGAGTGTTGGGGAGCTGAGAGAATGGGGTGAAAGGTTATAGAAGGACAGATTAGTAGTTGATAGATGGTCACGGGGATGGAGAGCACAGCATAGAGAATGCAGTCAGCATTAATGTAATGGCTAGGTGGAGAGCTGGAGGAGAGAAAGAGCAATCAGAGGGATCATTTCATAAACTATATAAATGTCTAACCAATGTACTGTATACTTGAAACTAACGATAAAATAAAAACTGAAAAAAAAAAAGAAAAGAAAAAATGCTGTTTACACTCCTTTTACCACCATGTTCCTTCCATTTACTCCAAGCAGAATCAAGCTGTTTTTCTCTTGCCAGCTTAGTGCTGGAATTCTTTCCTTTCTTACTTATAAAGATTACAAACTGTGTTATAAATGATAAACTCCAACTAATGCCAAAGGATAACATTTACATTCTTAAAAGATACAAACTAAGCCATTTTACTTAGTTCAGTGACTGTCATGACATAGTAAGTAGGTACTTCCCAAATATGTATTTATTTATAACAGAAAATATTATATTGTTATAAGCCAAAATAACAAAGGCAAAGAACCACAGATTTGACAATGTGTCATGGTTCACTTTGGTGACTATAGTTTCTTTGCAGTCATACTGGTAGAAATAAGTAATTCTTTAAATAGATCATCTGAATATAACAAAGAGAATATAAATATAAGCCAGTTTTAGATTTCCTATGATAGCTAGCAGCGAAGTTAAATAATATTTGAAGGATCTGACAAGTCTAAAATTTTGAAAATTTTTAATTAAATATGTCTCATGGGTTTAGTATATAAGAAAATGGGAGTTGGATGAAGCTGTGGAAATATTAAGTGACATACTTGGAAGCAGCTCCTGCAAGAGAAGTTTGCTGGACACTGACTTTTTTTACTAAAAAAAGATTGTGGAATCTAAAACACTGTTGTTTCATTTTGCTCACCCGAACAAAAACCCAGGCATATTTAAAATAATTTTCCCCACATTTCATGTGTACATCGGAACAGTGGCCTATGTTGAGAGATTCTGTAACATCTGAGTCTTGCTGTTAATCACCTGTATGAGTGCAGTAAACCAAAGTCATAGTTTTAGGTTTTGTCCACTTAACAACCCTCTTCTGGAAACAAATTATGGATAAGTTAGGATTAAGTCTGTAAGAAAGAAAGACTCCCAAACAGGCTGAGACAAATGTTTATTTTTGACTCACATTAGAGAAGTCTACAGGCAGAGTCCAGAATTGCTTTGGGACTTCAACGAAGTCATCAAGGGGCAAACTTCTGTCTAGTTTAATGCTCCACCACTCCATGAGTGTAGTACTCATATCCGTGGTCTAAAACAACTGGCAAAGTTTCAGCCATCACACTGCCATCCCAAACAACAGATAATGAACGTGAAGATGAAGGACATGCCTCTCTTCCTTTAGATTGCCTGTAAGTCTCACCATTTATAGTTCACTGGTAATACCTTGGAGCCATGGTGGATAGAAATCAGCTCCCTGTCTCATATACTGATGCATCTCCCTTTAAAATAATGACAAAAATCTTCAAGTTTCTTTGGCACTGGCAGGTAATGCAAATCATTTCCATGGTGATTTTAGTCCTCTACTTGACAAGTATTTACTTTTTGTCTCCCTTACACTGACTTTAGCCCATCCCTTCTCATTCTCACATAATGTTTCTTTCAATTTTAGTGAAAAATAGAATCAACAAGAACTATACTATTTCATGTTGTTATGACAAAATGTAAATTCCCTTAGTTTCACCTGTATAGTCTGTCTTTTTTCCAGTTGTAATGTGTGAACTCTCTAGAGTGGTTAAACCTGTAGACTCTGAAGCCAGATATAATGGGATTGGAAATCAGCTCCACCATTTACGAACTTAATCCTCTGTGTTTTAGTTCTCCATGTAAAATAAAAATAATAAAGGAACCTAGCATATGTTGAGAATTAAATAAGTTAATATATGTAAATGACTTAGGAAAGCATCCGGCACATATAAAATTATGACAATCATTATCATTATCTGAGGCCAAACCATATACTTGCTCAATGGATTCCATTCTTTTATATTTACTCAAAGAATCTTTTTTTTAAAAAATTGCCCTTTCTCTCCTGCATAACAAATTTCTCCCTTTTTACTGGAACATTTCTGTTAGTATACATATACTGTAATATAACCAATTTTAAAAACAAACTTCCTAAGTTCCATTTCTTTTCTGTGCTTTATTTTAGAGCAAACTCCTAGAAAGATTTGTTTATACTCCCTATTTCTACTTCCTAACCTCCGATTTTTTTCTTTAAATGTAATTTGACTCAATTTCTCCACTGAAACCCTTCTGCTCAAGACCAACAATCTCCTACATCTTGCAAAATCCAACGATCACTTTTGTCAGTTCTCATCTTACTCAAACTCTTTTAAGCATTTATCAATTAATCATGGCTTCCATACTATCAAGCACATTCTATATGATTTGGGGACCAAAAGACTTCTAGTTTTCCCTCAATCCTCTGTGCATGTTCATCTCATCTGCAAAACACCTAAAACTGAAATACCCCAAGACTCTCAGTATTTGGAATTCTCTGTCTACACTCAGTATCTTAACAATATTATACAGACTCATGGTTTTAAATACCACGTACATTCTCAGAACTCTGTAATTTACATCTATAATTCAGACCTCTCTCATGAATTCTAGATTCCAATGCTTAACTGCCTACTCAACAGCTCCATCTGGATATAAAGAAGGCTTCACAAACCTAATAAAACTAAAGCTGAACTCCTGATCCTTGACAACCTTCTCCCCTCACAAACTTTATCATCTTAGTAAATGGCGTCGCAATTCACCAGATGCATAGACTAAAACATCCTTGAATCAACTCTTTTTCCAGCACCTTATATTCAAATCAATACTAAGTCCTATTAGCTCTACCTCTACCTCCACACATATTCTGAATCACTTCTTCTCATCACTGTCACTGCTTCAACTCCAGTCCAATTACCATCATTTCCTAATGAGACAACTATAATGTCTTCCTTAATGGTGTACCTGCAACCACTGGAGCTATTAGGTACCAGGCCCCATTCCCACCTCAGAGCCTTTTACACTGTGATTCCTACTGTCTGAACACTCTGCCACCAGCTCTTCCACATGACTTGTTCTCTCATTTCATTTAGAACTTACTCTGCTCAAATGCCTCCTTCTCTGAAGAGACTTTCAAGACCAACCTTTCTAAAAAAGTTCTTCCCTCTACTTACTACAACTCTTTCCTTTACTCTAGTTTTCGTTATAATATGTCCATAGTGAAAATCATAGCAAACACAAAAAATTTGACCTGTTATCCTACTCTATGAAAATGTAACAGGAGCCACATGCCCAAAACTTAGTCTGGGTATGGCACAAGCACTCAGAAATTATCTTTTTAAATTCACAAATTTGAGTATTTTATTTTCTATTTAATCTTACCTACAAGAAAGAAAATGGACTAAAGAATCTTAAATATCAATAAGACCTGTGCATTCCTGAAACTTGGTTATGCTTAACTAAATCACTGTTGTTCCAGACCACTAAAGCCAAATTTCTATATCTTCTTCTTTTCCTAATAGAATACAGTGGCCCAAATAGGTTTCAAATATTTCTAAAAATCTGATAAAAATCAAGAATAATGTATGAAGTAAAGTTGTCATTTGGATATGTCACTGTGTGAGAGAAGAATATTCAAGAATACTAGTATTTTGTTTTTCTTGCTCAGAAATGTGTTTATATCTATACGATGCAAAAAAAAAAAGCAGAAGTATAAACAGAAAACTAAAGTAAGTCATTTGAATGAGCCAAGTTTTGAGAAATGGTTAAAAGTTTAAAGAATAGGAATGGAAATTTTTTAAAAATAGAAAATATTATTGAATCTCTTCATATCCGTTACTAAACATATGTAATATACAACTAAAATATTGAACTACCTGAAGCTTTTCAACCACAAAGTCCCTTACCATGTATATGAATGGTTGATATATTGAAATCCAGGTACAGTAGTGGTCAATAATCCAGGTTTTAAAGAAATATGTATGTAAGATATAAGTCCTAGAAACGGTTATATTTGTTTGTGTTCTATTTAATTATAAAAATACTGATGTTATTGCTCTTACTAGTGATAGTAGTATTAACACGTTTATGACATGCCAGACATGGTTCTAAGCTTCTTACATATATACTAGATTCTATAATCCCCATAAATAAACCTTTGCTAGCAGGGAACCTGTCATGGTCACTCCTTAATCCAGGGGTCAATAAACAAAGGCTTGTAGGCCAAATCAGGCCAGCCATCTGTTTCTGTAAATAAAGTTTTATTGGAATGGAGACAAACTCAATTTTTATATATTGTCTATGATTCTTCCTCACTACAATGGCAAAGTTAAGCAGTTGTGACAGGCTGGCCCGACTGCTTGCAAAACTGAACATATTTTACTATCTGGCCCTTTACAGAAAAAGTGCTGACTCTGAAACTCCAGAGTATAGATTTTGTGTGCAGTTCTTTTTATCTTTAGCTTTACAGTGTTCTAGTAAAAACACTGTGTTTTAAAGTTCCTTTTTCCTTCCACCTTCTTCTGTGTAGTTAGCTATTCATTAATAATAGAGTTAGGCTCATTTATTATCACTTGTGTCCCATTTTGGGTTCCCCACATTCCATTTGATTGTAATTGTTTATTTTTGAAGTAAGTGAAACATGACTGTAGCTCTGTGACTGACTGGGAGCTTTCAAAAACGG
>NW_006431043.1:1264901-1279045 GCF_000325575.1 Pteropus alecto | reverse complement strand
CGGTAAAATAACTTTCTTCTAGATTAGGGGTTGGCAAACTACAGCCTGTGGGCCCATCACCTATTTTTGTAAGTAAAGTTTTATTGAACTACAACTATGCCCCTTGTTTACATATTATCTATGGCTGCTTTCATGCTACAAGGGCAGAGTTCAGTAGCTGCAATAGAAATGATGTAGACTGCAAAGCCAAAAAATATTTACTATCTGGCCCTTTACAGAAAGGCCTCTGGTTTAATCAAATAATACAAGGCCTGGCTTAATTTTCCATGTGCTAGTTGTTTAATGAATAGTTCGTTGATTGGTTTTAATAGTATTATGGAGGTAACCAGAAATAGATCTATAGTGATGATTCTAAAAGTCACGTTAAGACACTAACTTTTGGCCTTTTTATGTTGATAGCGTCAAAGCTAGCCAAGCCACTTAAACATATATAATGCCAAAGTGTTTAAAGAAAGTATTTTTCAGTTTTAATAATATCATGGACAAAGCAATGCATTCCTCCTGCAAAGCAGCCAGTCCCACTGGAGCCTGACCTGTCCAGTGGCTGGTGTCTGCTTTACATATCTTTGTGCCACCAGCACTTAACACAGTGCATGACATGAAACTGCACCTCAACGAATGTATGGCACAAATCTACCAACAAAGTAGATGTTTTCATATAACTGGAACTCTTTTCTCTGTCCAATTTAATCATTGGATAGCACAACTGAAACTTACATGATATACTCTAGGGTTCTCATGCCCTTATGAGTCTGATCATAAATTTGGATACAACTAAGCTTTCCTGAGAAAGGACTTCGGTTTCTACAAGGAAAAAATATTAGTCCTGCATAAGCCTTGAAAAACACTGACCATATGTTGCTAAAGATGATGGCATTATACAATATTCTCCTATACATCTTCACATATAGTTCACATAAAGATATTTATAAGCATAAAATCAATTGTGTGAATATTGTAAAATGATATCCCTTGAAGTAATAAAAACCAAAGCTGTTGATTAATCAGATAGTGTTTTTAAAATGCTTGTAACATTTTAGATATAAATTATTTTTTCTATAATTTCTTCAAATTTTCTTCTTTGCCTTTATATTTCAAAAGTATCAAAAAATAATCAGTCTTAATTTTTTTTTAACAAAAAATAATCTTTTCATTAAGTCTATTGCTGCAGGATACTGTGAATTTTGCCAGTCTCTGCCAAGTCATTTCTAACAAATTGCATTTAGAAAAATGCCCTCTTAGAATATAATTCCATGATCTAGGTCAAGGAGAAAAACAAACAGAAAAAAAAATAGTAGGTTAACCAAACACTAAAAATAGTAAAACATGAAGAAGTTCTAAAACCTCAATAAACAAAGTTGGGGACCTCCTTGAGAGAGTGGAAAGGGCTGATGGATGTTGTGGATCTTTCTATTTTAGAAGTCCTAGTGAGGGTATGTGTGAGGAGAGATGGAACAAATTGCTCAATGAAAGTAATGGGGTCATCCCCTTGGCTGCCTCAGGGATGCTGTAAATCTGGATGTTCTTCATCCTGTTTCTATTCTTTTCTCCTCCTTATGTAGCTCCCAGCAATTTTATTTTAGAGCCCACTGCAGTTCATTACAAAGTGCATTTCTCCTTGTAGATGGAAGTGTTCTTCCAGCCACCCCTCACAATCTGAATTTTCTGTTTTAAATGCTTGCATTTTTTCAGCTCAAAAATCCAAGTCACATGTCTTGAAAAAAATTAATTCCTTTAAGTAGGAAATGGTCTCTCTTTATTGGTCCCTCCATGTTTTTGCCCTCTTTGCGTATTTTATTCATCTTGAATCTTAGCTTGGGTCAAACACACCAGCTTATAGCCACTGGGAAAATCAGAGAAATAAGGAGTGTGAACAATGAAATAGGCTTCCTGACCTTATTATTGCATAGTATTCTGTTCTTTTTCAGAGATCCTCTTATGGAAGTACGACTGATATTCTTCATTTTTTTATGCTATGAGAAGACATGATGAGAGTCCTTTTGACATATCTTCCTTATTCTGTTATACCATAAGTGGCCATCCTGTTTTCTTAAGGAAAGATATTAATATTGCCTTTACAATGAAGTAAGTTGGTCCGAAGTGTCGTTAATGCTATGTTTGGATGAAATCTTATTTTGTTCAGCAGTATCATTGAGAAGCAATCTTCAATATAGTTAGCATACTTTGCATATTATGCTCTAATGCTGTAGAAAACACGGCTAATGTAAAAGTTGAAAATATTGCTTTAAAGTATATCTAGATTTGACTGTTAGTATGACTTTCTGTCAAAATCATGCAGATTAGTTAAGTTTCAGGGACAATAAGGCTAAATATGGGATACTGCTCACTTCTTCACAACACAAGCAAAGAGAAGAAATAAATAATTAGTACTATATATTCTTTCCTAAAATAACTTACAGATTGTTTACAATATGCTAAACACTATTATAAGAACTTGCCATGTGTTTTCTGCCTTAACTCTCAAAATAACCTAATGAGCTATGTAATATTACTTCATCTGCTATATCTTCATCTGCCCCATTTGACAGATGAAGGGACTAAAGCACAGACAGAATTTTATCTCGATCATCTTCCACCAGAGCCCATTATTTCACCATTATATTAATAGTGTGAATTATGTTTTCTGTATTATAATACACAGAAAAATAGTGACAAAGTAATCATAGCTTGGGCAAAGCAATTTAGGTTAATATCTAGCTAGCATCAGTTTTCTTAAAGGATAATTCTTTAAAAGAAACACACACAATGTACAGAAAGTATGATCCTCAATGGAATAATTAAATAATTAAAAAAATAAATCCCATATGTTATTCATTTTTCAAATGTGTATTACAACAATGATCTCAAATAAAGATGGATATTAAGTAATTAGAGATTTTAAAATACATTGTTTAAACAGTTGAGATCTTTTGTGTAGATTATTATTGTATATCATACCTATTATATGGTTACCTTATATGGTACATTTAAAAATGCATTTGTGTACTATAAACTACAAAAAAGTCAAATCTAACCAAGAGGAAGGTACACTGTCTATCCTTCACAGAACAATTACCTCTTCTAATGGAATTTGGAAAAAGTGGATAAACAATATTAGTAAAGATAACATGAAGATTTGAGATCTTTCACATTTTAACAATTTGGAAATCTGTAACATCCTTATTCTCTTAATTTTATTAGAGAAAAAATTTAATTAAAAAAAAAGAATGTTAAGCACTTAAACATAGACACTTTTTCCTCAATAATACGGTACAGTTCCAAAGATCAGGCAGATTGAGCAGGCAATAGCAGAGGTAGTCTCTGTAGATTACTTTAAAACAATAACAAAACCTACTTAAAGTCAATGTGCATTTTATCATCACCATAGCAATTCTAAATAATATTCATATTAAAATATTCCTCCTTGAAAAAAACCTTTGTTGCTCCAAATTCTAAACAATTTCTGATGTTCCTATTGAATCTTGATAACATTTGTATAAGCTTCAAATCAGCACATTTTTATAACTTATCCTTGAATAAACATTGAATCCTTCATGGAAGTTAGTGTGGAGAACTCCCAGTTATACATTAAATGCTCCCGACAAACAGATTTTGCTACATTGGTTCATTTCAAGAGTAAGTTCCTAATGGCTCAAAGTTGGAGTCATAGAAACTCTCTTTGGGTACAAACTCTGGTTATTACATAATCTTACTTTTAAAAGTAGATTTAAAATAAACAATGATCTCACGTGACTGTGAAGACTAAGAAACGGAATTTGAGCTCCTTCAATGCTGACACTTTAAGTGGATCCTTGGAGATTTTGTGTTTAAAATTATTTAGACTATGGAGACATTTGAAAGCCCCTAGAATTTATCCCAAGGAAACAAAGACATGGACTGTACTGCAATTTCTAGAATTTATTATAAAGTGGGAATTATTTTCAAAGCCAATTAAAAGAATCATTAGTTTTTTATTTATCCAATTTTTATTAAATTTATTGGGATGACACTGGTTAATAAAATTATATAGGTACAGGTGCACAATTCTATAATACATCATCTGTACTACATTGTGTGTTCTCTCTGCGTCTATGAGTTTTTGTTTGCCTTATTTGTTGCTTTGTTTTATATTCCATATATGAGTGAAATCATATGGTTTTCAACTTACAAATAAACTCAAAATGGATGAAAGATCTAAATATAAGACCTGAAACAATAAAATATACAGAAGAAAACAAATATTAAACTTACGGGCCTTAGTCTTAGGATTTTATGAATCTGACCTAAAAAGCATAGGAAGTAAAAGCAAAAATAAATGAGTAGCAATATATCAAACTAAAAAGCTTCTGCACAGCAAAAGAAACCATCAACAAGACAAGAGGCAACCATGTGAATGGGAGAAGATATTTGCAAACAATGCCTCCAATAAGGGCCTAATATCCAAATATACAAAGAACTCATACAACTCAACAATAAGAAAAAAAAAAAACAATCCAATTAAAAAATGGGCAGAGGACCTGAACAGACACTTCTCTGAAGAAAACGTACAAATGACCAGCAGACATGTGAAAACATGCTCAATTTCACTAGCTAGTAGGGAAATGCAAATAAAAACCACAATGAGATACAACCTCACACTTGTTACAATGACTATTATTGACAGGACGAGTAATAACAAGTGATGGGAGGTTGTGGGGGAAAAGGAACCTTCATATACTGCTGGTGAGACTGCAAATTGGTACAGTCACTATGGAAAACAGTATGGAGATTCGTCAAAAAATTAATAGAATTATCATACGACCGAGCAATCCCTCTTCTGGGTATCTACCCAAAAAATTTGAAAGCATTTATTTGTTAAGATCTATGAACCCCTATGTTCATTGCAGCGGTATTTATGGTGGCCAAGAGATGGAAACAACCAGTGTCCTTCAACAGATGATTGGCTAAAGAAGATGTGGTGCATAAATACAATGAAGTACTACTCAGCCATAAGAAAAGGTGAAATACTACCATTTTTGACAAATTGGATGAATCGAGACTATCATGCTAAGTGAAATAAGTAAGATGAAAAATTTCAGGATTTTTTTTTAACATGCACCAAGTTTACTCTTATAGTTAAGACTTTTCCTAACTACGTATTTGTGTATCTGTTCACGTGAAAGATGCTTTTCAAAACTAAAATAAAAGGGCTCTTCAGACAAAGTAATTGCCAGAGTTAAGGATCAAAGCTAAAAATCATGTTATTAAATACTGCAACAGATCAATAAGTAGGTACACATTTTCATCTTCATTCAGAAAACATATTAAAGCAACTAAAAAGTATTATTCCATTACTTTCCCTCTCTTGCTTTAGTGTAATATTTAATTAATTCATTTATTTCCTGGAATAATCATATATATGATTATTTTTATCTTGGAGCCATTATTACTTATTTCATTTCATGATTACCAGTAAAACTAATGTAGAAAGCAATGAAAAATGATTCACTGTGTATGTTTATCAAATATATTAGGCATGCCACTGCAAGATAAAAGGATCTGAGACAACTTCAGATGCAATGCCATAAAATAACTGTTGATTTGCATGTAATGAAGGAATAATTTGCCTGATATTATGTTCTACACTTGCTGTCTGTTTCCCTCCCTCCCCAACTCACTTCTTTTCTGTTCTTTAAATACCAGGTTCTTTAGATTCTCCATTTGGTCTCTCCTCTCTCCAGACCTTATTCTGATGGTTTTAGGTACTATTTACTTTCTGAAACTTATGTATCCATCCACATCCCATGAATCTACCCTGCACCCCTGATGTCTATGCCTAGGTAACCCACAGGTTCTTTAAATATAGAATAACTAAAACTAAATCTCACACCTTCCTCTCTTAATTTCTTCTATATTCCCTCAACCAGAAAACCTAAAGGCACCCTGGATTCCTTTTTACCCTTCATTTTGATGTGCAATTGATGATCAAATCCTGTTGATTCTTTTTTTTTTTTTTTTGCATTCCCCACGTTTCCACCTCTATTCCACTAATGCAACCTTAAACCTCATCTTCTCTCACCTGATTTAATTGGTATTTCCACCTCCAGTCTCAAAACATCTGAGAGGTTTTTTCACTATATCCCCAGGGTACTCTTACCAAAGAGCACATCCTTTTAAATTACCTTTATGTTCTGGGCTTCCCACCATTCACTGTAGGAAATCAGCACTCCATAGTAAGGCGCATGATCAGACTCTGATCTCATTCTATGTCTTGCCATACTAAGGGAAATAAGTCAGATGAAAAAAGCCCAATACTCTGTCAAATCACTTGGAGTTTTCCAAGTGATCCTTTATGTCATATCTCTTTCTTAATTAAATTTATTAGGGTGACATTGGTTAATAAATTGTATAAGTTTCAAGTATACAATTATTTTTACTTCTGTCTATGCCCTTCCATTGTCTACTCTAAAAAAAACCTCATATTCTGATGATCAGATCAAGTGGCACCTTTTCTTTAAAACTTTGCTGGTCACTACAGTCAGTAAAATAAACATTCCCACCTTATAGAGTTTCCCTGACAGTCTTGACTATACTTTGAAATTTATGTTTATACATCTTCTATTTGAAACCGTAAATTCCCAGAGGATAGCTACCTTATCTCAATTATCTTTATATCTCTAGCACCTGGTATACTTAGTAGGCAGATGATAAATGATTCCTAGATTTAAAAAAATAAATCATTTGTTTAAGCCTTATTTTTCTTTCTAATTTTATTCTTTGTTTTCCTCATCTTGGTTATCTCTATAGCCCTATTTCATTTCCTCACACTAATTATAGGCTAACATACATTATAGCTGCCTATATTTAACATTTACTGAGAATCTTTATTATAACAACATATTTTTGTTAGAGGCACGTGTCTGGGGTTTGTGTATGTTTGAGGGGGTGGGGGGTGGACATAAAGGTATAAAAATTTGTTCCCAAATCTTTGTTTATTAATCTTAGCCCTGCTCCTCAAGACCTATATACACTTATAGGTAAGGAGGATAACCTTCAATTAGGTTATTTTTTCAAAGGTAGATTTACTGAAGCCAACAACAGATAAATTTCAGTGCTCTTTTATTAGCATGGGCCCTTCCTTTGGAAACTGCAGGAATTTGTATTCATAATTTATTTTATGCAATAGCATTGAAGTTGATGCAGGCATTTTGTACTCATAATTTTTGTTTTCTTTTTATAAAGTGCCTCCCTCCAAAATGTAAAAGCTTCAGGGACTCAGAAAACCTGGATCCATCCCTTGCCTCTATTTTTAGCAGTAGCTATTATTTATTGAGTGCTTCCTATGTGCCAAGCACTGTTCTATGATTGACATATATTTATGTCTATATATACCAAGATATTCAGAAGCCCATAATAATAGTTAAGAGTTCTCAGTGTAATAGATGTACTGTGCTAACTGCTATTCAAACATCAATGCACTGAATTCTCACAGAAACCCTGTAAGGAGGTGTTGTCATTGTCCATTTCTTTCAAGTGAAGAAAAGGAAGCACAGAGAGATTAAGGAGCTTGCCCAAAATCATACAGCCAATATCTGAAAGCAAGTATCCAGGCACCAGCTCTGCACACTTAACCATTCCTTATATAGCTTGGGTCACAGTTCATCCTTTCTGTGGGTTTCGATGACTCCAAATCCAACAAGAAAATGTCTTTCACTCCTTCAATATCTTACTTGAGACCTCACATAGAAATATCTCTGAGCAAGTAACACAATAACTTATATTTATGTACACAAATCATGCCCATGTATAAAAATTAAGAGAATAGGAAAATCACTACCAGGAAAATGTGGAATGGATATTTTGCCAAAATGTGAGCTTTGCCAACTTAATCATATTAAAGAGTTTTGGTCCCAAATGTTGAAACCAGCAAGCTGTCAAGGTTAATATGGGAGCAAATCAAAGCTGTTGTGACCACAGAGAAACTTTCCACTGTGAAACACAAATTTGTGATACTTTTCTAATTTTAGGCAATGTATTGCAAATATCAGCTGCTACTATTTAGCAACTTAACTCCACAATTATGGGCTGGCCTCCTCCTGGGAATAAAATATTTTAAATGGTCATGAATACTACTATCATTTTTTCTTAATAGCCTAGTTTGCATAAAATGCCATGCATTTATCTATTTTAAAAAGTGTGGGGTTTTTGGTTTTTTTTTTTTTTTCCCAACAGTCTAGTGTTATTTACTTCTTATGTTTAGCTCCATTTCAAATTTTACCTAGTGCTTCATGGAAATCCTTGTGTGTTCCTGTTCTCGGCTATAAGGTAGCTAGCTACTGCTATTCCAAAGGTCATGTGTAGCAACTGAGGTTCCCAAATGTCTCCCATTGCCATTTTAAGCAGGTGTCGCTAGATAACTATATTCCCAGCCACCTCAATGTGTCAGATTAAGGGAGATAATTTTCTTAAACTATAATAGAATTTTCATTGAGGCAATTTGACTTTAATGCATGAAATGTGAATTGCTCAGCTATCCCCAGATTCTGTCTGAGAAATCAAGCAACGTTACTGTCAAATAGTGGCTTTAAGTATTTTGATCACAGGTAAAAAGCAATCTAATGATAGTATCATTTGGGGGTCCCAATTACATAAAACAAATTTATAATTGCTTTGCTACTTTGTGGTCACCAGAGTTAATGGACCTTTTAAAAACCTCTACTTAATCACAATAAAGTACCATTTTTACAAGATTTAATGTTGGAAAAATTAATGTACCTCATACCCTGACCTTCAACTGCTCCTTTTATGGTAACTACTGTACTGTTTGATTCTGAGTCTCCATATTTAAAATTGACACTATAAAATCAGCATTCTCGGATGTTTTTAATAAAATTGGGGTATTAATTGCAAATGGATAGAGCAGGCTGTTTAGTATGCAGATAACACTTTAATAAGGGAGGAATTTTCACCAAGATTTAGATAACACTCAACCTCCAAAGCACCCAACTAATATCCGGGTGCTAGAAAGGTGATAGTTAACACATCACCATAACTGATCTGGGAGGTTATCTATCGGTAAAATATTTTTTTTTCCTTTTTTTTTTTTGCAAAATAAGTATGCAATTAAAGAGTTAATAACTCCTCTCTTAGCTCCCTCACAATGATACAGGCCAAAATGAGATTCAGTGGAATGGTAAGTATCCCATGGCCCTGATCATGGGCAGACACAACAAAACAAAGCACCAATGTGCTTATCCTAAATAGCAGGGTGTCAAGATTCTTCCGAGGCGAGTGTGAGATGTTAACTCAAGCCTCCATTACAAAATTGCATAATAGAGTCTAGTAGCTTGTGAAAGTGTTTTCTGACACATCAACATCACAGAAGACCTGGCAAAGAGTCACCAAGTTATCTTGATTTGCCAAATAGGATAAACAAATCCTCCTTTGATTGACAGATGCAGGAGAAACTATACTTTTCTATACTGGTTGGCAGAGTTAAAATTGAAGGGGAGTGAATACTATGTTCTACGAAAATAAATTAAGAGGAGCTTTAAGTTTATCTAACAGTTCCTGAAAAAATATAGGGGTATGTAAGTCTATGATGAAAGATTAGGCTTTAAAACTTGAGACCAAATATGAATAAAAGGGCATAAATATGTAATTATTTGAGAAGGAGCATCTAATGTTTTGTATTTGTTAATGCAGGTCCCCCTACTGAAGAAGCAGACATAAAGATGGGATTAGACAGGCATGAGTTATGGGGTTGGGGTGACAGCCTATAAAAGAAAACAGGAGGAAGTCAGAGGAAGCTGGGAGAGCTATCCCGCTATGACGCATGTGCGGAAAGGAAGCAGGCTTTGCAAGGTAGTGCAATCAAGGAAAGTTTTGACCAAGCTGATTGGGGTCCTCAAGCCAAAGTCGCTATCAGAGAAATCCCACATCTCACAGGAACAGGCCTGCCTTTATTTTCCCTGTTGCACCCAGTCATAGGCTGGGACAAGCTCCTTGGAAGGGTGGCCTCAGCACCAAAGCCTTGATAGACGGAGTACAGCATCTGGAGCCAACAGTCAATTAATTATACTCCCCAAAGCAGATGTGAGAGGGCATTTTCATGACCTCCACAATACATTCAATCAGTTACTATATCTTCACAAGACTAAATATTGTAATAAAAGTCTGAGCTTCAGCTGGGTAAACAAACGAATGATTTTATTTCATACTCACAAAAATCAAATACTTTTACAGATAAGTGAAACTTACTGTAGAAAGTTCAACTAGAATAAACAAAAGATTTCAAATGACCAAAAATTAGAAAATCATCCTAATTAGACTCTTCAAATTTATTTCTTATTTGCTGGTATTAACAGCTTTTAATACATATGAGCACACAATACTTGTAAGATCTAGTCCAGCAAGAGAGCAGTAGCATCAACTGACTAAAGCCAATACAGCACATTAGTGACACTGCTCAAATAATCGAAATAGGACATGGGGCAAAGGTAAACAAATTTATGGGATTAACATATGAAATATAAAATGAGTATGTAACTATGCTATAGGTTTTATGAGGAACAAAGATGAGCAAGAAAGATTCCTAGATATTAACCTAAGTATAAGAGAGGAGGCTCCCTATTTTGCTCTAATATGGAAAGTTGCCAAAGCTCTGGCTTGAGCTGATGACATCTGTATACTGGTCAAAGCCTAAATAGATCAATTGTTTGCATAAAAGAAAGCTAATCTGGAAATCATATAGTATTTGTCTTTCTCTAACTTTTTTCACTTAGCATAATACCCTCAAGGTCCATCCATGTTGTCACAAATGGTATTATTTCATTCTTTTTTATTTAAGTATATAATTCAGTAACATTAAGAATATTTACATCATTGCACAACCAATCTTTTTGCTTTGTTTTATCATAGCCCTGAAGGGGCCTCTTACTTTTTTTTTTTATCTGTAGACTCTTTTGAATTAAAAAAAAAAACAGTCTCATAGAAGCAGTGATCAAACTGATGGTCGCCAGAAAGGGGGTGGGGGAATGGATGAAAAGGTGATAGAGAATATAGTCAATAATACTGTGATAACTTTGCCTGGCAACAGATGCTTACTAGACTTCGTGTAATAATCACATTGTAAAGTATATAAATGTCGAATCACTATGTTGTATACCTGAAACTAATATAATATTGCATGTCAACTGCACTTAAAAAAAATAGGCAAATTTAAATTATATTGTTTAGGGATGCAAACACAAATGTTAAGACTCTAAGGGAAAACAAAGTGGTTTCATTTTTTTTTTTTTAAGAAAAGGATAATCTAGGACATTGTTTTTCCTGGGTACACAGAAAGTAGCTCTCACAATCCTAATAGGAGCTAAATGTCATGCATTGGTGTTGATATTGATAGTTTAGGGCTTTAAAATAAATCAGCTCACATGTTTTGCTAATTTATGACATTCTGTGTAGTTCTTGTGATACCTAGAAATCTGGCCCAATGGTAACCCTTGGTTGACCTCGCAGATTGAAAGGAACTTGTCAGTTTACAATCCCTTATTTTTTATTTTTTACACCTACAGCACCTGGTCTTCCTAGGTGGTCTCCCATCCAAGTACTAACCAAGTCCGACCCTGCTTAAGGCCAACAGTTTAAAGGGCCTCTCTGATCGAATTGTGGTACCCATATGCTGTGAGGAAGCACTGTATTCCATGTAGAGTTATCTGCAAGTGGTCTATTACGAAGAAAAGTGGAGATAGAGAATTTATTCCCAATCTTTCTGAATGATCTTTGGAAAGAAAACTGTCATGCCATGAATGCTAGTTGCCTGCCCCCAATAAAATGAAAAGATAAGACTAAAATTTTTAAGAAACCCAACAGCGACCTAGAATTTCCCAGTATAATTCATGGGACCACTCTGGAAAGGAAAAAAAAAATGAGACTGTAGAGAAGTGCTGTTTGCTGTTTTATATTGGTACTCCATAAAAGATCTCCTCTGAAGAAAAATGTTGAAGATTAAAAATATCTGCATTATGTGATTTCTAAAGTCTCTGCAGCAATACAATTTCCGTCTTTTGATTAAAATTGTGAGTAGTGGGAAATTTACATAGAGTGGGGTGAGTAAACCCTAGAAAACAATTTTTCTACACCTGCAAATCATTGAGTTTACCTAAACGCAGCAGTTGGTAAACAAATACTATCTCATTCACATTCTGTTGAGTATCACATAGTGTGGGAAGCTGTAAAATAACCCCACAAAACATATCTTCATCCTAATCCCTGAAACCTGTGAATGTTACCTTACAGGTAATAAAAGGATATTTGCATATATGATAAAGTTAAGGATCTTGAGATGGAGCAATTATTCTAGATCATCCAGGTGGGGCAGAAATGAAAATGACATGTATCCTTGTAAGAGGGAGACATTGGGTGATATGACACACAAAGGAGAAGGCAGAAGGAACAGAGAGAGATTTGAAGATGCTGACATTGAAACTGGAGTGATGTGGCTACAAGCCAAGGAATGCTGGCCACCACCAGAAGCTGGAAGAGGCAATGAACAGATTCTCTCCTGGAGCCTTCAAAGAAAGCATGACCCTGCTGACACCTTGATTTAATCACAGTAATATTAATTTCACACTTCTAGAACTAAGACAATAAATTTCTATTGTTTTAAGGCACCAAGTTTGTGGTAATTAGTTACAGCAGCCAACACAACCTCACACACATGGGAAAGGCTTTCTTTTCTCCAAAGCCTTATTTTGCATCTTCTGAAAACAACACAGGCTAACCATAGTTAAGCAGAGTTACACAAGGCCATCTAGAAAGACCACTGAATTAGTCATTTGAAACACATGAACTGCTCATTTATTGCAATCTCTAGTAACCTGGAAGAGACAACTTATTTTTTATTAGTTTCAAATATACAGTACATTGGTTAGACATTTATACAGTTTAAGAAATGATTCCTCTATCTTCCCTCTGGCTGTACACCTAGCCATTATCTTGCTGCTGACTGCATTCCCAAGATGACTTTTTTTAAATAAACATTTTATTGAAGTAAATCATATATACAGAAAAGTAAGGAAACCCTAAGTACAGGACTCAATGAATTCCATAAAGTAAATATGCCTGTATAAAAAGCCCCAGGAAAATCCTCAACCTCCTTCTGGTCACTAACCCTCCAAAGGTAACAACTATCTTGATTTCTAACACCCAATAGATTCACGGTCCCTTACTTTGTACTTCACCTAGATGGAATGATACAATATACACAATTTGAGTCTATCTAGTTTTACTTACCATTTTTTGCTCATTCTCCTTTAGTGTTGCATGTACTAGTAGACTATTCTTATTGCTATATAAGATATTTATTCTTATTGCTATATAACATATTTATTCCTATATGACGATACCACAAGCATTTATCTATTGGTGGTCATTTGGATTTCCACTTTTAAACCATTATAAATAGCATTGCTATGAACATTTTTAGGAACAAAAGTAGCTATTATGTTTGGTTGAGCAGTGCCTGGGTTGAAAATGCTGGAACACAGGGTATGCACATTTAAAACAGGAGATTTTATAAGAATAAAAGTATAATTCCAAAATCACTCCCATAATTATGCAAATATTGCTCAATTATCTTTCTATTATTTGACCTTCCAAACAACATAAGTCCTTTGATTAGATGTTCTTAGAGAAATTGGCCATGCCCTTAAGTCAGAGCTTTATATTTATGTTTACCAAATTTTTTAAAGGTCACCTTAATGTAGGAAAGTATTTTTTAAAATAAGAATAAAAAAACTCAAACTTGCTATTCGGTGCTTTTGAAGTTTCTCTTTCATATGATTTTCTAGGAGAGAGGGGATTAGACCCACAAAAGTCCTTAGTAAAGGTGACATGCTATCCCTAGAGGAGCATCTAAGGCATCTTGATAATCTTGCAACTTTTCAAATAATCCAGAAGGATGTAAAACTACAGCGAAGTGCATGTTCTCACACTTGAATGGGTACAAAAAGATGAAAATATAATTAATCCAATTGTGTTTCTTTGAGACATTTCCAACACTTCCAGCCAGGAGAACAATGGTAATTTTTTTCCCTTTTCAGCAGAAATAGATTCTTTTTTAAACATTCTACTTTGAATATAGTTTTGTGGTTTTTTTTTTTTTA
>NW_006431043.1:1253311-1264889 GCF_000325575.1 Pteropus alecto | reverse complement strand
TATTTTTTTTTTTTTTTGCAACTGCCTTTTCTGCCTCCTCTCTAGGATAGTAAAGCTCTGAGCTCTATATTGGTGTGCATAAAAGATTTTATAAATCACAAAATGTAAAAGTTACAGAGAAAAGAGCTAGTTTTTAGACTATAATACAATCAGCTTTGGGGCTGAAAGAATCAGAGGTCTAAAGGTTTACAGACTCAGAACGAAAGCACATACAACTCCTAGCTCTGAAAATTAGGCCACGTTAACAGAACCATTTGACTGCTCACTTCGCATCTGAAAGTCCAATATTTGAGGAAATATGCTATTTTAATGGCAGGCTTATGTCAGCAGTTATGGAAACGAGGCCTGATGCACTGAAAATAGTCTTCTTGTTGCCTTTGTCCTTCCAATTATTCCAGATTGAGTTAGAATTTCCATCTTCATCCTGTACCTTACTTCTCATCCAGCACTGGTCCCTGATTCAGAACTAATTTGTAAAGGTCAAACTAAAGTCTGGAAGCATCCCAAGAACCCATGATTATTTACCAATATTGTTGGGTAGTTAAGAATATACAGCTTTTGGCTCGGCATGGTGGATTTTTTTTTATTTTAGTAAACAGATTTAGTGAAGGGAAAAAAATAAAAGAGATGAATCTGTTAAATAAGAAATCCCAAATTAAAAACAAAGAATCTACTGATTGCTTTCTTGGCTGTAAAAGTACATAGTTGAGATAAGATTAAACAGTATTTACCTAGTATTTAAAATGTATTAGAAATAGTTCATTGCATCAGTTGACATTTATTAAGCAAGATACTATTCTAGGCATTGGGAATACTGAACAGACAAAAATCTCTCCCCTCATAAAGCTTACATTTTAAGTGAAGGGAAACAGACAATAAAAAATAAATTATGTACCATGTGTCAGTAGTGATAAGAGCTAAGGGGAGGGACAGTCTGCAGTTTTAAATAGATAGCCAGAGAAGGTCTCACTAAGCAGTGATGTATGAGCAAATATCTGAAGGAGGTGACAGGGTTAGGGAGTTGGGGAAAGGGGTGATCCATGCATGAGGCTAATTGTGAGGAAAGCACCCAAGACAAATGGAATGGCTAGTACAGGCCTGACGTGGGAAGAACCGTGTCTGCTATAACAGAGGAACATTGTGCCCCGGAGTGGAGCAAGCAAGAGGGAAGCACTAGGAGATGAATAGCAGCAAGGAGGAGCCAGATGATTGTACACAGAACCTTGTAATCAACTGTGGGGACTTGGAATTTTCTTCTTGGAGAGACGAGAAACCATTATAAGTAGATGTTGAACTGTGCTGATGGGCTGGATCATATGAGAAAAGGGAGTCAAGAGAAATCTAAGGTTTTGGTTTGAGCACATAGGATGAAGTTACCATCGAGGAAGACTGAGAAGAGTCAGGAATGAGAGATAAGGTAAGAACATGTTTGGGATTGTCTAAGTGTGATATACTTATTCAGACCGAAAGTAAAGAGGTCAACTAGGCAGATGGATATTTGAGTCTGGAATTCAAGGGAGAGGTCCAGTGTGGTGGTGAAAATTTGGGAATCATCAGCACATAGATTACGGTACATAAAGGCATGGTATCAGAAGAGATCCCCAAGACAGTGAACAAGATGTCCAAGGACTGCGCCTCGGGCTGTCCAGTGTTTAGCAGCACACAGTTCATCTGGAACCCTTGACAAGAAGCATTCCACAGATGGTCGCAAAGGGATTCTGGAAGAAATGATCCCTTAAAATGTTGCAAATTAAGATCATCACTGAGTGGTAATTATAACATGATGCTTTCTAAAATGCCTTCCAAATGTTGTACAATTTTTATGACCAGATGTGAAATCTTCCTTTACCCTCATAAAATTCTAATATATGAATATTTGACATAAGTATGCATAAGTATAATTTATTTATACCTTATATATTAGGATCAATCTTTTATTGTTCAGATAATATCCTACAGTAAAAAGTTTGCTGCTTGGATTTGAAATTTAAGCATTTGGTGAATGTTTCAACAAAGTGTCATTAGATTAATGAGAATCAGTGACTTAAATATAAAAAGGATATTAATGCACCTCACCAAAGAAGATATAGAGGTGGAAAATAAACATATGAAGAGATGTTCCACATATGTCATCAGTGAAATGCCAATTAAAACAATGAGATACCACTACACACCTATTAGATTAGCCACAATCCAGAACTCTGACAATATCAAATGCTAAAGAGAATGCGGAGCAACAGAAACTCTCATTCATTCTGGTAGAAATGCAAAATGGCAGAGCTACTTTGGAAGACAGTTTTGCAGTTTCATACTCTTACCACGCAATCCAGCAAATGCACTCCTTGGTATTTACCCAAAGGAGCTGTAAATTTATGTCCACACAAAAACTTGCACACAGATGTTTATAGAAGCTCTCTGCCTAATGGCCAAAACTTGGAAGTAATCAAGATACCCTTCAGTAGGTGAAGGGATTAATAAACTGGTACATACAGATGATATTATTGATGATATAAACTGGTACATACAGATGATATAATATAAGTAATATTATTGCTTAAAAGAAATGAACTACCAAGTCATGAAAGGACACGGAGGAAACTTAAATGCATAGTGCTAAGTGAAAGAAGTTAATCTGAAAATTCTAAATACTGCATGATCCAACTATATGGCATTCTTGAAAAGGCAAAACTATGGAGAAATAAAAATATCACCGATTACCAGAGGTTAGATGGGGATAGGGGGGATAAGCAAAACACAGAAGATTTTTAGGGCAGTGAAGACACTCTGTATGATACTATCATGATGGATATATGTCATTACGCATTTGTCCAAACCCGTTAAAATGTACAAAACCAATAATGAACCATAATGTAAAGTTTGAACTTTGGGTGATTGTCATGTGTCAATGTAGGTTCAACAATTATAAAAAAAAAAAAAAAATGTACCACTCTGGTGAGTGATACTGATAATGGAGAAAGTTGTGAATGTTTGTGGGCAGAGGATATATGGAAATTCTCTGTGTCTTCCTCTCAATTTTATTGTAAACCTAAAAGTACTCTAAAAAAAGCAAGTTTTTTTTTTAAAGGATATGTTTTTTAAATTAAACCAAAACTACTCTGTGTTCTCCTGGCTAAATTCTGAGTTGATTTAACCGAGAGATGTAGAGATAATAAATAATCTTCTAATATGATAGAGCTAGATTATTTTAAGTCATATGAGGAGACATTTTAGAAGATTGATGATTTTGATATATGTTTATCATTTTGGTACATAAAATTAAAGTCAATATTAAAAATTGAGAATTTCAGAAAAAAATCTAACAATATTTAATGCTTTACATATGTATCAATTTTAACATGGCACCTACTGTTTGGACCATATATATCTTTTGTTTGTGTGAACATTCCATAACTTCTGTAAACCCTAGAGAAAAAAAATGTCTAATATACGTTATTCCTCTTGCATAGATTCTCTTTTTCTTTAGATTATTTCTTTAAATTTATTTTTGTTATAGTTGACATACAATATTATATTAGTTTCAGGTATATAACATATCATTAAACATTTATATACCTTACAAAGTGACCACCACAATAAGTCTAGTACCCATTTGTGGGGATGGGCAAAAAAGTAGGAAGGGATCAAGAAGTACAAATTGCTAGTTATAAAAATAGCCAAGAGGATATATAGTACAGTACAAGAAATATAGTCAATAATATTGAAATAACTATCTAACTCATATTTTTTTACTTTTGGAATGCACTTTTAACATTACAAATAATACTCTTTACCCATACTTCTACCCTAATCATCTTTAGAATTAAATTCACCAGAGAAGACTTCTGCAAGGTTGTGATAGTCCAACTGTAGTGCACACACCAATAGAACATCTTCAATATCCTTTCTTAGCATTGATTTTCAAAATTACTCAAGATTATATATAGATATAGATATAGTTATAGATATAGATATAGATATAGATATAGATACAGATATAGATATAGATAATCTTAAAATGAGAATCAAAACTTTTTTCAAGATCTATGGTAATAAAAAGTCAACACTTCAATGCTATCAAACTGCACATGATGCCATAAGACAATTTCATTAAGAACTACATCTCTCCTTTCTCAAAATAAAATTGTATATCAATCAATTAACATGTTCTCTCTTCATTATAGCCAGTTTAAGCCACATTTTCAAACATAAAAATATTTAATCCTAAAAAATTAAAATTGTTAGTGAGAAAGTAAATTATTTACATAGAAATTACTCTTTTCTATCAAAAATTCTTCCTCATGAGACTTAGAGTCATAAATAACTCAGCGGAAGTCCATTAATCTCATATCATCTAGAGAAATTATAACAATACAAAGGTAAGAAGTGACCATGTCTTAAGACAAGACATGAATACCCACAACAGCTGACCCAGATCCCAAGTGAGCCTAGCCAGGACTAGGAGGTTAGCTAGTGTACAGTGACCTCACTCATGTGTGACAGTTGGCTAGCTATTGGCTGGGATGAGTAAGCCACATTCCTCCCATCGTCTAAAGGAAATGAAAAGACATCACAAATTGGTATGGAAAGGGTAGGGGCAAGATATAGAATTTAAAAAATGAACTAAAAATTTTTAAATTGTAGCAATTCCTACAATTAATTCTTAATTTATAGACCATGCTCTCTAAACTCCAAAGATATATGCGAATTTGAGGTATGGTCATTGTTTTCAGAAAATCCAAAATTCAAGTTATGAAAAATACCCACAATAAATGATTCACTAAACAGCCAATCTAGGGATAAGAAAATTAATGACAGAAATAAAAATAAGAACTTAAACTGTTCATAAGGATGAAAGCCATACACTTGACAGCTAGCACATGCAGCAGCAACAACATACTATAAGATGATATTTAAGACATTTACGTTAATGTTTTTATAGATTCACCTACCTTTGAATTTTATTTCATTAATTACACGAGAATGATCCTGAATAGCTAAGAATTATCTTACACATTTTGCCTTTATGGATATAGAAGATATGTCAAGCCCTCTAAAAGAAGTTTATAAGCCAAAAAAAAAACAAAACAAAACAAAACAAAACAAAAAAAACAAAAAAACCATGTACTGCATAACTTAATCTCCAGACACTTGAAATTCAACTGGAAAAAGTGAAAACTTTATTTCCACTTTATCCATAAATATAAACCCTAGAATTACTCAAGCTAAAAAAAAAAAAAAAAAAGGATAATAAATAAGAAACTTACTTTCTTTTCTTGTAACCCTTTTTCTTTATTGTTCCAACCTTTTCTAAGATTTAGAAGCAATCTTGAGAGATCATCATGAACACACCAGAATCTTTAAATGGTTTCATACTTACACTATACAAGGCAAAGAAAAAAAAAAAAAAGAAAAAAGACCCTATTTTAAAAGTTTAGTGATACAAAATTCTATAACTTACCTTGGAACCTTACCCCAATAATCCTCATTATCATCGAGTGACTTACTCATTTTCTATCAAATCATACTTACAAGCTTTTATTAAGCAAGTGAAAAAGATCAGTTTTATAATACAGTGAATTTAATTCATGATTTCATTCATTCAACAAGGTTAGGTGAGTGTCCACAATATGCAAAGTCTGATTTGTATAAATTAAAAGTAATTGTAACCATTAAGGGAAAGGAAAATGGAGCATTTGCTGATCGTCTGTCATATGTTAGACTATTTGAGGGGTACATTTTCTCACAGGAACCACAGGAGTTTCAAGAGTTAAGCAATTTGCCCAAGGTAATAGCTAAAGTGTGGCAGAGCCTGAATTAGAGCACACACCTATCCAATGTTAACATCTATTTTTCCACAGCACCATATTTTAAAATACATGTTGGCCAGTTCATAAAATAAAAGGAATAAAAATTATTTTTATATAACCTTTAAAACTATATTTTACACTCATACCATAACACACACCCAACATCTCTGGTTACTCCACACCTGTCAGAATCCTTAAATAACATAAGCATAACATATTTATCCCTGAAGAACATAAACAGTTGAATATACAAGGTTCCAAAATAGGGCTAGAAAAGCTGTAAAATGCTTTTAATTATTGATAAATACCATGTGAGTGGTGACAAAGCAGAGTAAGTCATTAGATTATACTATCAGCTGAGAATGATTTGAGAAATTAAATTACTCCCTTTCTCCCTATATTATCTAACACTTTTAACTCTTAGGGCCACTGCAGCCCACTGGTATGTCCAGAACCCAGAATTTAGCTAAATTCAATCACTAGATCATTGTACATTATTTTATTTCCATATTCATAAGGATCTCAATTGAAATATGTAGTCAAATTTAAAAGCATCCAAAGTCAAATAAATATATCTATTTAGTAATGCTTTTAACTCTTATCATCTACAAACCAATCCTGGAAAAAATACACTAGACAGAAACCAATGATACTAGACCACACCTTTTTCTTGTCCTAGAAAAAACGTGTTGATCTTATCTGTTTTAGACTACCATTTACTGGATCTTATCGGATGTGTGCCCTCCCAGGCAATTATGTTGAGCACCAAAGGTGGCTTATATGATGATTGTTAATTTCACTGCTATTTCCTTTCTTTTGAATTTATATTACACACAGAAGATTTTATGAGCATAAAGCTCTTCTCTGCCTATGAACCAATTTTGGACAAAGTATTAGCAATATTCTACAAAGATAAATAAATCTATGCATATAATTTTACTTTGTTTTTCTTCTACTAACCTTATTTTTGCAGTAAAAAGCTTTTGCTATTATCTTAAAAATGTGTCTCTGCGATTTATAACTTTAAATCTGTATAATACATAATTCTTGGTGATAAGTTTGGTCTGTGGGTTGGATTTTTCTTATGCAAATTATTCTGTTAAGTTATGAATTACGGTATAGTACTTATAAGAATTTCTCCATTTCCTAGTAATAAAAGGCTTTGTAGTGAACATAATGAATGTAAATGTATCTACAGATAGACTACTGGAATATTAACTGTTGCATGCTCTGCTACAATAAAAATTGAAAAAGACATTTCCAAAAAAATTAAGTTTCCCTTCAAGCTTAGGATATTAGAATACTCAAATAGTCATATTTTGACAAGCACTGACAATATTTTTCATACTACTTTGAAAGTTATTTTCCTCTGAAATTATTCACTCACATTCAAGACAATATTCAGTATATATAATGCTATACTGAAGTAGATTTGTTCGGAAACAGGACTACTGTACTAAAACACATATAAAACATGTTTCAATTGTAAATTAGGTTCCATGCCTATTGCCATTAAGAGGTTGATTTGTGGGATATAACCTAAGGTTTCCCCACAGATCCTATTACTACTATATCTGTCTCATTCTAGCTTCCAGTGGTTTTGGTCCTGGCAGTGGCCCCATTGGGAAGTACAACTTAAACATAGCAGCTTAAGTCCTCCTAAGATACGAAAAAACAAGAAGTCCAAAGATATTGTACCCCATGTGCTGAGAATAAAGAAATATATATTTATTTATAATAAAGCAAATTAAATTCAGCATGTTTTTCCCCACACATATGAAAATAAGATTACTAAACGAGAGCTTTTAAAAATCCTTTAAAAGTTTCAGTGTTAAAAATGTGTGTTTACTGTTGAAATTTGAATGAGGTCTGTACTGAGTTAATAGTATTGTACCAATGTCAATTTCCTGGTTTGACAATGTATGATAGTTCCTTAAATGTTATCATCAGGAGAAAATGAGTGAAGGGCTCGAGAGTATACTTTTACATCTTTTACATCTGTGAGTATAATATTATTTCAAAACAATGAGTTTTAAAACGTGTTCTGTAAAATTCTCTCCAATATAAAGTTGCTTTCAGACTTTCTATTATTTTAGAATTCTATATCCATAAGTCATCTTCAGGTGATAAATAATCAGGGCTCCAATACCAATGTCATTTTGGTGCAAAAAGATGTTAACTAGCACTTCTTAATTTGTGTGGTATTTTTTCTTTTCTCTTGAAGCAACACTTACAAGCAAATATTTAACAGTTTTAAACTTTACTATATTTTCTGAAATGTCCTGTTACTTAATGGGTCTTTTCAGAGGTTTATTTAATAGAGGTAATTGATGTCATTATTTCTTCCTCATATTTTCCTAATGAGTTAATTCTTTCAAGCTCTCTTTGGAAGAAAGACTTACAACCTGAACTTCCAATATGAAGACAAGTTGTTAAAATATGCAATGTAAAAAAAATAATAAAATATTCTACAATACAGAGTAACTAAAATAAGTAAACTAAAATATATACTGACACTTTATATTTGTCATCTACTTATCATCGTTAGAGACCAATCCTGTCTCCACTTGATATTTAGACATGGCTTGTAGCTGTTACTGTTGACATGGCCTTGGTTAATGTTTTGAACACTACAGTTGTTCATAAAAAAAATTTTATATATGATTTTGTATTGTGCAGAACTAAATGTAGTTATTGTTTTAAAATACTATTTCAAAATTGTATCTAGCTATATTTTGCTTTACTTATATTTATTTTTGATAACACTTCATAGCAATACTTTATACCCATCTTAATAATAAATTCATTTCATTAGTTTTTAATAATTAGGATAGTATAATATTGTAAATATAAGAAAATATATGGGTATGTTAATTTTACTTCTAAGCATATTTTCATTTAGATACCAGTCTATTCTACCCACTACTGTCAAGTATATGTGCTAATATTAAAATGATTACATTTAAATTTTAGAAATATTGAAATTCAGTAAAGTAATTCACTTATGTCCTGAAATTTGCATTTACTAAAAAATCCCACTCAGTTTGTATTTTGTTTCACAGTTTTAAAACTTAAGTACATATAAAAACTACAAGTGGTCACATAGAATAACGAGATAGAAGAAAGTAACTCGAGTTCTTTTTCCTCACCTTTATAATCAATGGGCTAATTTGTTTGTTTTTTTTTTTTCAAATCTACTAGTGAAAAGCAGGATTACTTAGTACTACAGAGATTGGCGGTATGAACTCCATTTGAAACAAGCTCCAGTGATTTGAAACCTTTATAAATTTACTCTCAAAATAAACATGTATAGCTGAGTGTGCCTGTGCCAGAGCTACCTGTACAACTGGTAATTCTTTGAATAAACTTTTGAGCCGAATGCAATATTTATTCAAGCATATAAGTAATAAATGTTAATTTGAATCTTACATATATATTAAACACTGATCACAACTGTAGCAATAATTTAGAATTTAAAACAAATTTTTTTCAAGGAGGAGTAATTTATCATGGGCATTGTTAGGAATTGCCAGGTCATGGTAATAATAATAATAATAAAAGCAGAGAAAATTTGAGTTGGTTTTATTAGTGTTTTTCATTGTTTTACCAAAAAAAGAAAAAAAAAAAAACCACTCCCTTTTATTTTCTTTACCGATGTCCTTTCACCCAGCCTTCAGTGGTATATTGAACCATGTGCTCTTCCCTGAAAAGAACACATTCTTTTCTCTTCTCTGTACTTTTGTTTATTTCTGATTTGGGGACTACTCACCCTTTTTACCTCCCATTATTTACAACTGTCAAAATCTGATTTCTCACCTTTGTTCAAGTTGTTCAAATACTATAACCTAGGATTAGATTCTGTATAGTGTTATGGAAAGTATTTTGGATAGGGAATGGATAGACCTAGTTTCTAGTACATCCTGTCAAAAAATACATACTCCATTGCTTTCCAGATGTGCAAGCATGCTGGAACTCAGTTTCTAGAACTCTCAATTGGAAGAGTTTACACTAGACTGATTTTAAGATTCCTTCCAGTTTTTCTTTTTTTTTTTCAACTGCAGTTCTGTGATATGGTATCTATCCTTGAAATATTTTTTCTGTCCTTTCCACACAGCAACTAATTGTGTGGAAATAAATAACTAATCCTTCCTAGGGTGATTCCAGGGCCTTTGTTTCTGGTGATGAAGTAGAACAGAAAGCCATGAATACCTGATGATACATAATCTACAGTTGGTGATTTGATGCAGATAATAACATCTAAGAAAATGTAATACTGAGAAAGTCAGAGCAGTATGTGAAAGCTTCATTGGTGAGAGGGAAGTCAAACTGAATTAAAAAGAATATCAAAGTTTGCAAAGAGCCAGAGATACAACTTCAAGGAAGGAGGTGGTGTGTGGTCTTAGTGTGTGGGAGAGGGAGAAATGGCGGTGAGCAGGGGTGCTGGGATGGGAAATTAGATATGAAGGACCAAATTGTGATGAAAATGGAAGCTTGCTAAACCAAAGACCTAGTAATCAAATAAGTCTCAAAAAGAAAGTGAGATGAATTTTTCCATTAACTGTGGTAGCACCCTATGAGAGAACAGTGCCTTATGATCCATCAGGCATTTCCTGCCTCCCCTGGGAACTATCATCTTATTACCCTACTTCCTATAAGGAGCAGGGCATGAAGACACAAGAACAGTATTTCCCATCTGTTCTCTGTCCCAACTATAAAACTCTAATCATTCATTTAAGCTATTCCCAAACTACAGTTTATTTTCTTTAAAACAGACATATGTTCTTGAAAAACATTTTTAAAATTGTTTACAGATTTATAAGTAGGCCATTTGTTCCCATTTCATTCCTCTTTTTGAAAAAGTGTGGCCAGGACTTTGAAAATGGGATGTGTTAGCCATCATCTCTTTCCAGGTCATGCTTCAGAAGAGACATGGCAACAGGTTTAAAACACTGTAATGCACCATAAGATGCAATCATACACCAAATTTCAATTCTCATAAAAAAATTAACCTGATTTCAGCTTGTAGCCCTATTAAATAAAAATAAATAATTACTTAATTTTTAAACCTACCCCACCCCTCTCTCCCTCTGTCTCAAGGAGCCAACCACAGGCAAAATTGGTTAAAGAGAATAACAGAATTTCTCATTGCTAAATTGTGGATAAAATGCTATCAATCAGTAAAGTAGTCAAGAGACCTAAGCAAAGTGAAAATGAGATGAAATGTTAGGCAAGCAGCCTTTGAGTCATGATAATGATTGGGGGTAATAGTGATGGTGGTGGTAATGATGATGATGTTGATTATAGCAACCAGGTACTGAAGGTGTGCCATGTGGTAAGAATAAAGTTTCTTAAGGATTTAAATCCTTCATTAAGAAATCTTGAGTTTTTTCTTGTAGATATATGACCTTGGTAAAAGATCAACTTCCTTTATTTGAAGATTTGCATTAGCTACAAGAATTAATAATATAAAAATGAAACAATTTATCTACTAGATTGTGATACTTTGGACAGCACCATCAAATAAACCCGTTGCTTTCTAAATCAGTTTAAATGGCCTATTTTCCTCTTAGCCCATCAACTTCAAAGAAAGAAGTTAATACCTCATAATTCAAGCAAGTCATTTCAATTTTATTTTTAATTTCTATTAGCATGTATGTTATATGTGAGATATATATAGGTGTATAAAGATATATATGTAGATTATATAATAAAGATATATAGATAGACATATATAGGTGTATAAAGATATATGTAGATTACATATATATGTA
>NW_006431043.1:1251493-1253257 GCF_000325575.1 Pteropus alecto | reverse complement strand
CATATATATATATATAAACTGGGAAGGCATTTTATAACTTTCGAGCCCTTTGGCATACTTCCTGGAAGTCTCAGTAATGACTATAGTTATTCTTAATTGCCTTCAACACACTTACATGAATGCTACATTCAGTTGAATTATTTCCTGGATTCCCTCTAATTAATCTGATAGCAGCTGTTTTCAGGCCTGTGCTGATTAACAGTTTCAAGACAGCTAAATGCCTAGTACAAGAAAAGCTCTCTGAGGCTTACGTATGCTCATCCACACGATTTTGTCTTTTAAGCAGCAACACTTCAAAAGAATCTTCTATTTTCAGCTAACTGTATTATTTGTTTATATAACTCAAATGGTTTCACCCTAACATACTGAAATATTATCTCAATATATTTAATAAATATTCTAATAGGTATTATGGAAATTCAACATTTCAAAAATAAATATGAAAACATGTTTTAAAGATTTAAATAAAACTTAAAGGAAACGACAACTGTGGAGGTATTACAGTATGTATTTGTACTGGTTTCCCTGACCTGGCTCAGAAAATATGAATGAACTTTACAATACAAATGGTTTATTAAATAAGTGATTCATTTTAGGTAAAGTGCTACTAGGTAAACTTTTAAGGTCAAACCATACATACTTGTTGATATTTTATTCCTTTTGACCTACAAAAATGGCATTTTGATGCGTTTCAGCCATATGTTCAGTTCAAATAACCACAACTGAATGGCACTTTCTGTGATTAGAAATTTCAGGCAACAATTTGCCTGTTAAAATTTAAAGCTCTGATTCTGCGTTCTTTTGTAAAAGCATTCAAAACACAAGATTTCTGAAAATACTGAAGCCAGACTTCACTGTCTGGCATACCTCTCTCCTCTTCACCCTGGTCTTTGGCCAGTGTAGATTATTCCTTCCTAATTCCCATTCCTTTGGCTCACCCAGCAGCGTCTCTCTCTCTCTCCTTCAGTCATGCTATTTCCTTATTCAGCCTAGAAGACCCTGCTGGAATCCTTCAAAAGAAATCTCAAAGCCACTTACTCAAAAAGCTATGTCAAGATTCACAAACTCACATGCCTCTCTGCAGTAAGCATAAACAAGCTGTCAGGGCTGCTGCAGGCCAAAGGGAGGTAACTCGAGGGCCAGCTCCAGATCACTGCAGTGGGCAAGATTTTCAGATACCATGATTTCATGGAATACATCAGAAATCTAGAATTTAATGTGTGACATCCTGATTTTTAAATGTTGGCAACAAATAGAATATAAATAGAATATACATTCTAAACACTTTGAGGGTCAAATAGTACACCTCTGCTGACTGGCTTCTGCCTCTTAAGAATTGTTTTGTCTTTGAGGTCAAATTCATAAAATCCTCTTTGAGTCCAAGGTCCTTGAGTTTACTTCCTATGTTTTCTTCTATGCATTTTATTGTTTCAGGTCTTATATTCAGGTCCTTAATCCTATTTGAGTTAATTTTGGTATGTGGTGATCGATAGTAGTCTAGTTTCATTCTTTTGCAGGTGGCCTTCCAACTTTCCCAGCACCATTTATTGAAGAGGCTTTCCGTTCTCCACTGTATGTTTCTGGCTTGTCGAAAATTATTTGCCCATATAAATATGAGTTTACTTCTGGACTCTCAATTCTGTTCCACTGGTCTGTATGTCTGCTTTTCTGCTAATACCATGCCATTTTGATTATCGTTCCTCATTACTGAGGAGTGCCAAGACTCACACTCGTAGCAGCTGGCCTCGGTTTCTGGTGGTGTTT
>NW_006431043.1:1238260-1251264 GCF_000325575.1 Pteropus alecto | reverse complement strand
AACCATATGTCCTACGATAGATGATTGGATAAAGAAACAGTCGTATATATATACAATGGAATATTATTCAGCCATAAGAAGTGATGAAATAATGCCTTTTTCAAAAACGTGGATGGACGTCAAGATAATCATGCTAAACGAAATAAGTCAGACAGAAAATGTAAAAAATCACATGATATCACTTATGTGTGGGATATAAACCTAAAAGCAACAAATGAACCGGACAAACAAACAGAGACTCAGGGACATGGACAATAGACTAGTGGTTACCAGAGGGTAGGGGGTAGGGGAGAAGGGGAGAGATAGACAGAGTAAAGGGAGTCAAATATAGGGGGGTAAGGGAAGGGTGAAGTGGGTAAAGGAGATAAAATATATGGTAGCTGAAGGAAAAAAAAAAAGACTCGTTTTGTGGCCTCTGCCTCATATAATCCTTTGAGGAAGAAATGACCTCTACAGAGTGGTCTTTACATAGCCATCTGTCTACAATATAGTACAGGCATGTACTGGTGTGTATGTGTACATCTTACCAGTGTTTGGCATACAGCGCAATTTAATAAATATTAACTATTAGGAAGCAGCAGTCATAGTATAGGGCTGACAAAACAAGAACTAGCTAGAATTCAAATCCCCACTTGGCCACTCGCTAGGTATGTGATCTTAGGCAAATTGCTTATCCTCTAAAATTTTCAGTTTACTCATCAGAGATAATATCATAATCTACCTACTTTGTAGAATTATTGTAGTACTTACAAAAAGGCCTAGCACAAGGCCAATCAAACCAATGTTAACCACCATTATTACAACTATTATTCTTATTTTATCTGTACATGTGCTGTGTATATGTTTTTAAATATGTAATGCATACATGTTTATCAAGTTTTTACAGAATTATAAGTATGCATTGTGTAACATTTCATGTGCTTTTGAGAAATCATGGCCAGGACTTTACAATACTCTCAAACATGAAACAACTTTCCCAAAATTTCCAAAAGGATGAATAAAAAATGGCTGTGTTTATGTGGAAAAACTCAATACATAAAAAAATTTAAATGAATTACTGACATATAGAACAACATATGTGAATTTCAAAAAAAAAACATTACATTGGGCAAAGAAGCCAGACACAACAGATTATCTACTGTATAATTTTATGTATGTGAAGTTCAATAAGAGTTAAAATTAATTGATAGTAACAGATATCAGAACGTAGGTTACCTTTGGTATGTAGGAATTGGCTAGCAAGGGCATGAGAGAAAGATATGGAATGATAAAAATGTAATCTCTCGATTAAAATGTGAGTTACACATTTAGTAAAACTAAATAAATCATTTAAGATCTGCATTTCATAAGAAGAAAATTTCGCTTTTATACAAGAATTTTAAAGGTCATTATTGCATTAAATACTTGCTGCATTTTCCTGAAAACACAAACTTAATATTAACATAAGTGTATTTTTTAAATTATAAAATATTTAAACCCACAAAAAAATTTCTTAATCTCATTATAATATATAAAGTTCACCAATATGTTTTGAATGAGGGCCTATTTCTCTTTCATTAGTTGCTTACATGTATTATCAGAGAAAAAAAATTGTTTTTTAAGTCAATATGTTATCACTTATTAAGGTATATGTTGTAGATAAACTATATAAAATGCAGTTAATCTTTAAAATTTTGAACACACTGGGGATTGTGAAGAAACCCACAGGCATCTTAATATACAGTAAATACAGGTGTTTGAAATTGGATTGAGTTGGCATTGATCTAAAGGCACATGCTGGAAGTTATTTTGAATACAAGAATACAATTATCAGACTTTCAATTTATTTTAATTCTCTACAATAAAATGTAGAACAAATAAATCATGTTATGTGTTTTCTAAATAAAGGCAAGTTATACGGTTTACTGTCATAAATTCTTTTCAAAATATTTCTGATTTGGACTTGACTTTTCTCAAGTTGGAAGATTTTTTCAGATATTCTATTTCTACTTCATTTTTATTGAATGACAAGAGATGTTTAATTTTGAGAAGAAAAATTTTCATGACCAAATGAATAACTATCTTAACAGGATTCTGAAAGAGGCATTTAGATAATGGTAGATCTGTGTTAAAATGTAGTAAGTAGTAGAAAACTATCAGCAAGTACAGTTCTTCAAATAATTGTCTTACCTTTTAAAAGTATGTTGAGCACTTCTTAATGTATTGGAATTATTTCTTTAATTGAAATAACTAATAGTTTCTTAAATTAAGTATAAAGTGATGAAAAATTTGTGCAAAACATTGAATCATAAAGAAAATAAAACTATGCAAAAGAGAAGCACCTCTAGAATGGTGAAATGTCACTCTCTGAAAATCCATTCCTCCAAGAAAGTAAAAAAAAGAAAAAAAAAAAAAAACGTTTTCGAACCTCTGGAAATTAACCAAAAGGTGGAAACAATTTAAAGAATGTTCATTCAAGAAAAATGGCTGAGTCTCCATAAGAACAATGAGCTCTGTGGCATTTTAACTTTATCCCCAACCCCTGCTCCCTAGCACTGTGTTACACTTGGGAGTGGGTGGGGAGAGAAGAGTAGCCTTAGTACACAATGAAGGGGGAAGGCTGGATTTGGAACTCCCCACAAGCTCCATCTAAAGAGGACTATCACTATTTGATCTGTTTTATAGCTCCTTTACAAAGCCCATTTAATTTTTCTGCATCTATTGAGATAATGTTACAGTTCTTGTTTTGTTTATTCATTCAATATGCTGTATTTCACTGCTTTATTTGTGGATATTAAAACAACCTTGGGTTTGGAGATTTAAAAAAAGCCCCATTCAAGAACTTCTCTTTATTTAACCTGACTTAGAGCTTGCTCAGTGAGTAAAGTGCTATCCCATAGAGTGTTTTTCAAAAATAACCAGCAACAACTGCTTAATACATCAGCTTCCTGAGGTAGTAAAACAAGATGAAATAAACAAGATAAGCAAAACACTTAAAACGAAAGTGTGGAAAATAAGATGGCTATAGGCGGCTTTGAAAAGCCATGACATATAACTGGGAAATTAGTGGGCCACGTTCATGTGCAGGACTGTGTACATGTCCAGAAAAGATTTGGGATAGCCCTAATCTCTCACCTCTGGCTGACCATGAGTTTCTGCACAAGCCAGAAATAAAGTCAAATGCCAGAGTGATGAAGATGTGCTTCAGCACACATACAAAGCCCCTGGGAAAAGGTTAGAAGAGTTATTAGTTCAAGGCCATTTTAAAAAATTCTGTCCAATCACCAACTGATCAATAAGCCAACCAAGCAGGGACATCAGTGGGATACTTAAAGAATAAAGGCTAATAATTTCCAAATTTGGTGGGTGGCTCTATACTGTAATGGTTAGCATGTCTGCTTTACATGCAAAAGGTCCTGGGTTCGTACCCCAGGTGGAGCCATGGATCATGTCCTGGCTGTGCCAGGCCCCCGATGAGCCAGGCCCCACCGAGTGTGCTCGAGGTGCCAGGCCCCAGGTGTCCCAGGCCCTGGGTACGCATCTTGAGCACATTGAGGGAGATGTCCCACCTTCAGAGATCCATTCTTAAAAAGGAGATGGCAACATTTGTAGGACAGCAACATCCCCAGGTCAGGGGTGGTAAAGAGAGGAAAAAGTTTCCAAATTTGATGAAAAACATTAATCTATATCCACTAATTTCAACAAATTCCAATAATAACAAACTCAAAAACATTAACATCTAGACACATTAGTAAAAGTGCCAAAATTCAAGGAGTAAGAATTTTGAAAGTAGTAAGTGAAAAACAATTACCACATTACAAGAGTTTTAACAAGGTTAACAGCTGACTTCTCATCAAGAATCACAGAAGCCAGAAGGCAGTAAGATGAAATATTTGAAGTTCTGAAAGTACAAGAAAGTTAACCAAGAAATTCAATATCCAGCAAAACAACCCTTCAAAAATCAAGGACAAATTAAGACATTCCCAGATAAACAAAAACTGAAAGAATCTGTCACTAGCAGACCTGCACTACAAGAAATACTAAAGTAAGTCCTCTGGGCTAAAATAAGAAGACACCAGAGTCACTCAAATCTACATGAAGAATTAAAGAGCCCATTTAAAGGTTACGATATAGGTAAATATAATGAACAATTTAAATGTATTTTTGCTTGCAACGCTTTCCTCCTCTAATATCATTTAAAAGAAAACTGCATAAAGCAATAATTATAAAACTGTGTTTATAGGCTCATAAGGTATAAAGAGATAATTCGTATGACAATACAGCACAGAGTGGAAAGAAAACAGCTATACTGAGGCAAAGTTTTATACATAAAATTAACTTAATTTTAATCTCAAAAAGGTTGTTATAATATGTTTATTGTAATACCTGTGTCAACCACTAAGAAGATACTCCAAAATGTATAGCAGAATAACAAAGGAACATAATTAAAATGCTCAAGTTCTCAATATAACACAAACGACTGAAACTGACTCAAGAAGAATTAGAAAATCTAAAAGACTAACAAATAAAGACATTGAATTAGTAATTAAAAACTTCCACAAAGAAAATTTCAAGCCCACATGCTTCACTGGCAAAGTCTACCTTATATTTAATGAAAAATTAACACACATCCTTCACAAAATCTTCTAAAAATGAAAAAGGATGAAACTCTTCCTATCTCATTCTGATACCACGATTACTCTAAGTACCAAAACCAGAGAAAGACATCCCAATTAATAACAGCTACTAATTAATATCACTTCTAGATAAAAATATCCTCAAGAAAATAATAATAATAAAAAAAAAAAAACACAGCAGCATATAGAAAGAATTATACACTACCAACAACTGGAATATTTCCCAAGAAATCAAGGCTAGTTTAATATCCAAAAAAGTCAATGTAATATATCATACTAATAGTATAAAGGGTCAAAATCACATGATCATCTCAATCAATAAAGTAAAAAAACATTTTAAAAAATCCAGTGTCTTTCACGATAAAAAAATATTCAGTGATGTAGAAATAGAAGGCCCTACTTCAACCTAATAATGGGTAGCTACAAAAAACCAGAGCTAACATCATATTAAATGGTAAAAACTAGATGTTTTCCCCTCAACCAGAAACAGGACAAGAATTTCCATTCTCATCATTTCCATTCAACATTGTAACATAAATTCTAGATAAGAAAGTTAGGCCAAAAAATAAAATAAAAGTCATCCAAAACAGAAAGGAATAAGTAAAATTATCACTATTGCAGATGACATGATTTTATACAAAGAAAATCCTAAGATATCCTCACAAAGAAAAATACTATTAAAAATAATAAATTCCGTAAGAGTACAGGATCAATATATATAAACCAATTTCAGTTCTATACACTGGCAATGAACAATCTGAAAATGAAATAATGAAAATGATTCTATTTACAATAACATCAAAAACAATAAAACACTTCGGAATAAAGTTCACAAAAAAGTATAAGACATATACTGAAAACTGCAAAATATTATTGAAAGAAATTAAAGAAAACCTAAATAAATAGAAAGATATCCCATGTTCATGGATCAAAAGATTTAACATTGTCAAGATGACAATACTTCCCAATTTAACCTACAGATTCAAAGCAATCCCTATAAAATTCCTAGTTTCCTTTTTTTGCAGAAATTGACAATCTGCGCCTGAAATTCATGTAAAAATGCAAGGGACAATAATAGCAAAAGCAATCTTAAAAACAAAGTTAAAGGACTCAAACTTGCAAATTTCAAAACTTACTAGGAAGCTATAGTATTCAAGAGAATGTTGTACTGGCATACAAATAGATATTCAAATCAACAAAATGGAATTGAGAGTCCTAATATAAACACTCAGATTAACAGTTAATTGATTTTAACAAGGGCGCAAGGACAATTCAATGAGAGATAGAATAGTCTTTCCAACAAATGGTCCAGAGACAACTAAATATCCACGTGCAAAAGAGTGAAGTTGCATCCCTACCTCACACCACATACAAAAGTTAACTACAAAAGTATCAAAAATATAAATGTAAAAGATGACACTATAAAACTCATAGTAGAAAAAAAATAAGTGTAAATCTTCAATGCATTGGGTTAGGAAATGATTTCTTACATATGACACAAAAAGCACAAACAATAAAAGAAAAAATAAACTGGGCATCATCAAAATTAAAACCTTATATTCTTCCGTATATACCATCAAGAAAGTAAAAAGACAACCCGCAGATTGGGGAAAAAATATTTGCAAAACACATTTCCAATTAGAGACTTCTACCTAGAATGTATATATATAAAAAAAATTCTTTCCAGTCAACCCAATTAAAAAATGGGTAATAGATTTGAAAAGACATTTCTTCAGAAGACATTTCTTAAGAAAGAAGATATACAAATGATCAATAAGAACATAGGAAGAAGCTTTTCATATTGTAAGTTATTTTATAATGTTGGAAAACTTTTTATTAAAAATTTTCCTGAAATAAAAGGAGCATTCTTTAACAGGCAATATTTTGTTATTTAACTGTGATGGGAATTGATATTTATAAGATGGCTATAGGCAGCTTTGAAAAGCCATCACATATAACTGGGAAATTAGTGGAAAATACCAGGATCTTTTAAAAGGTACTAATTCACATTTAATTTCCTCACACTAAATGCTGACCTTGACTGATCTTGTGTGAACTCACTGGCTGGTGCTCTTCAATAACTAATTCTAACTCAATCTCTCAGTTTAAAACAATGAAATCAGGATATGACTCTAAAAGTAACAAAATGATGAGTATTAGTAAATGTACAAACCAATCTAAGATATAGTCACAGGCCAAATTAGAGTGAACTGGTGAAGATATATAAACACTGGAAACTCCCAGGCCCTATGCAACATTGTAGTGTCAAAGGAAACAAGCTGTATATATAAAGGTGCTATTACAGAAAACAATGTGAGGTATTACATGAAACAAAAAATATATTTACAGGTAAATTGTACTTTTGAAATTACTAACATGTACAATTGTTGCTTAAAATAATTCAACCCTTAATTAAGCTAACAGAAGAAATACTAAAATGTGAATGACATTCAATATTTGTTAGACAGCGAAACAACACACATCTTAATTACTTCTCTAACTTCATCTTTGCTGTAAGTATTAATAAACAAATAAATTTTTTCAATACTGCTGACAGGAAAAATTAAATGTACAAATAGCTACCACATAATATAAATCCTCTTCAAAGCCACTGTAGGTGAAGGTAAAATTTAATTGTTCAAATTTCAGAAAAAAGATCAAGACACTAGGGATTTCTTTATATGAATAAGAAAATAAGCTAATCAAGTCAGAAGAAAATCTTCCTATTTCTTAGTAACCATGTTATTTGGAAATATTCTATATTTAGTCCCATCTGTGATATTTCATAATAAGTGAACATTCAACTTAGTCCTGGATAATCTTGATTATACTAGTGAATAAACAATCAGCAAATTTCCCTATATACAGTGCTTATGCTTTCAGCTTATAAACCTACTCAAGAATTAGGTTATTCCAGATTTTTAAATAATATAAATATTTAGAAATTTAAGAAAGTGAGGGTTATTTAAATGAAAATATGAAGTTAAATAAATCTTTATGCCACAAATATATTTCTATTGAACATGAAGATATGATACATATAAAAATCTTAGAAAGCATCCTAATTAGTGATTTTTTTACTTTGCACAAATAGCAACTTCAACAGCCAATATAAAAACTGCCTATGTTCAAATAAATTCAATTTAATTATCCACACTGCTCTTCTCCAACATTTACACAGATAATTAACAATCTTCTCATCCAATTTAGGACCATAGACCTGCTACTTATAATTGGGCTGCCTCTCAAACCACCTGAGTATGCAAAGGAACTTGTAATGCAAAATGTCCCAGCTCTCTCTCACTATCCTCACTGCTCTACTATTACGATGAAGGTAAGCTTGTCTCCACTGCTCATGAGGATGAAATATCCATGCCTACAATAGCAATCTAGTATCTGCCGGCAATAGTACTGCTGCTACAGGAAGAAGGTTACAAAACCAAGTTATCCCCCAAAGAATTTGGCTCCACAACTTTATGAATCTGTCCTGATAATGTCAATTATTTTTACTTTTTTATTATTTTTATATATTTTTTATTTTTCATTTAGTTGATATACAATATTATATTAGTTTCGGGTGTACAACAGTGATTAGACATCCACAGAACTTACAAAGTGATCACCACAATAAATCTAGTACCCATCTGACACCATATATAGTTATTATATTATTGACTATCTTCCTTATGCTGTACTTTATATCCCCATGACTATTTTGTAACTACCAATTCGTATTTCTTAATCCCTTCCTTTTTTTTTCACCAACCCCCTGAACCCCCTTTCAATCGGGCAACCATCAAAATGTTCTCTGTATCTATGAATTTATTTCTGTTTTATTGATTTTAATCTTTAGATTCCACACTTAAGTGAAATCGTGTGACATTTGTCTTTCTCTGCCTTACTCCACCCAGCACAATACCCTCTACGTCCATCCATATTGTTGCAGATGGTAAAACTTCATTCTTTTTTTTATGGCTGATTAATAGTCTATTGCATATATGTACCACTTTCCTTTATCCATTCATCTACTGATGGACACCCAGGTTGGTTCCACATCTTGGCCACTGTAAATAATGCTGCAATTAACATTTAGATTCACATATCCCTTTTAAGTAGTGTCTCGGGTTTCTTCTGATAAATACCCAGAAGTGGGATTACTAAGTCCTTCTCTGTCTCTTATTATAGCCTTTATTTTAAACTCTGTTTTGTCTGGTATAAGTGTTTCTACACCAGCTTTTTTTTTTCTTCATTTTCATTTTTATGAAATATCTTTTTCCATCCCTTTACTTTCATTTTGTTTGGCTTTCAACCTGAGGTGAGTCTCTTGTAAACAGCATACGTAAGGGTCTTGTTTTCTTATCCATTCAGCCATCCTATGCTTTCTTTCTTCTTCTTACAGAAGTCCCTCTAACATTTCTTGTAATACTGGTTTGGTATGGATGAACTTTAGCTTTTTCTTGTCCGGGTAGTTCTTTATCTGTCTTTCAATTCTAAATGATAGCTTTGCTGGGTAGAGTAATCTTGGTTGTGGGTCCTTCCTTTCCATAACTCAATAATTCATACCAGTCCCTTCTAGCCTACAAAGTTTCTGTTGAGAAATCATCCCTCTAACATTTCTTGTAATACTGGTTTGGTATGGATGAACTTTAGCTTTTTCTTGTCCGGGTAGTTCTTTATCTGTCTTTCAATTCTAAATGATAGCTTTGCTGGGTAGAGTAATCTTGGTTGTGGGTCCTTCCTTTCCATAACTCAATAATTCATACCAGTCCCTTCTAGCCTACAAAGTTTCTGTTGAGAAATCAGCTGACAGTCTTACAGGTGCTCCCTTATAATTACCTAACTGCTTTTCTCTTGCTGCTTTTTAAGATCCTCTCTTGTCTTTAACTTTTGGCACTTTAATTATGTGTCTTGGTGTGGGCCTCTCTGGGTTCATTTTGTTTGGGACTCTCTACACTTCCTGGGCTTGTATGTCTATCTCCTTCACCAGGTTAGGAAAGTTTTCCATCATTATTTCTTCATATAGGTTTCCAATTCCTTGAGCTTTCTCTTTTCTTTGCACTCATATGATGTGAATGTTGTTATACTTGATGTTGTCCCAGAGGTCCCTTAAACTATCCTCATTTTGGAAAATTCTTTATTCTCAGTCCTGTTCTGATTGAGTGTTTGTTCATTTGGGACATGTTTCTTTGTCTCCCCATTTTGGCTGCCTCTCTGTGTTTGTTTCTATGTATTAAGAAAGGCTGCTATGTCTGCCGGTCTTAGTAGAGTGGCATTATGTAGTAGGTGTCCTGTGGGGCCCAGTGGCAGTTTCCCTGCTCATCTGAGCAGGATGTTTCAGGTGTGCCCTTTGTATGGGTTGTGTGTACTCTCTTGTTGTAGTTGGGCCTTGGTTGCTATTTGCACATCAATGGGAGAGATTGACTCATGGGCTAATTAATCGTGAGGACTAGCTGTGCTGTGCAGGGGCTGACCCTGTAGAGCAGGATTCACTTTATCAGGGCTCTGGTGCCTGCCCACTCTGCCCTTTGGGTGGGTCGTCCTTGAAGGTGGCCAGGTAGTACCCTGGCTAGGTCTGAAGCTGTCCAATGGGTGTGCCAGCCCCGGGACCTCCTGGGAGGGGCCCCGCTGAAGGCCAAGTTCAGTCACAATCTGTGCCCTGCCTGAGGCCACTTGGCATGAGCCACAAAGCAATCCACAGATGGCTGCCATCACACTGGGCTTAGAGGAGCCTCAAGAAGACAATCCATGACCCAAGGCCGGCTGCTGCTACTGCTAGGCTTCCAGTTGCTCAGCAAGAGGTAGGGGACATGCTCATGGCAGATGCTGCTTGTTTGGATTTTATGAACCTCTGGAAGATTTTAGAAAAGTCCAAAGAATGAGCCAAGACAGGCTGTATGGAAAATCCACTGGAAGCGGCTTGGGTGGGCCCGCAAGTTGGGTGGGGTGGGGTCTTAGGGAATCACCTGGACAAGTCAACAGTGTTAGATTGATGGAGGCTCAGGTATGGTGGTGCCTATGCCTGCACACTGAGGGGGAGGGGAAGGGCTCAACTAAGGAACAATGGATTCTGCCAGCACTTCTGACAGCTCAGAATGAGTGAGTCCTGAATCCATCAGTGAGTCCACATACAAGCCCTTTAAGAGGAATGCCTGAGACTGCCACAGCCCTCCATCTCACTCAGCCGCAATCTCCACCAGTTTCCTCAGACAGAAATTGTGCAGACTTCTCTTCCCGGCACCAGAATTCTGGGCTGGGGATCCCATGGTGAGGCGGATCCCTTGCTCCTCTGGGGGAATCTCCATAGCCAAAATATCTCCCCTGAGTTTTAACCACCACACACAATTATATGATCAGCTCATTCTGTGTCTCTGCCTCTCCTGCCAGTCTCAAGCCTGCTTCTTCTGTGTGTCCTTAGTTGCAGAACTTCTGTTTAGCTAGATTTCAGGCAATTCTCAATGATGTCTGTTCTGTAGTTTATTTGTAATTTTCATGTGGTTGTGAGAGGAGGTGAGCATAGCATTTACCTACTGCACCATCTTGATCAAAAATCCTTAAATTTTTTATATGATGTAGCTTTCCCATAAGGTCACTCTGTGTCACTGAGGTATTGATTGTGTACCAAATAAGCATGAAAATCAGGGAATCTTTCTCTATTGCCAAGGGGTAGCAAGGTCTCAAAAGTGAATATTCACCTTAAAAGTTAAATCAATGTCAGAGTAGGTCTGAAAGGTTAAAATGTGGATATACAATAAGGTATAATGTTTCATTGTATACAATGCTTATATACAAAGTATATTATGAAATACTCGCATATGTTATACTGTCTTTAAACATAGTGTTCTCCAAGTTAAAGACTTTCATTGTGTATTTTGTGCAATATCTATCTTACTAGCCAGTGATCATTTACTCAAAAGCAAATACCCTTGAGTTTTAAAAATTAAGTGCTATTCCTTCTGATCAAAAAAGAAATCTAGGTTAAATACTCCTCTGGTATAGTTTTGTAGCAACAGTACTCACACATTGCCTCTGACAGAATTTGTCCTGAGAAACAAAGTTTCTTTTATTTGTCCATAGCCCCCTTCACACAATAGGCTTTGTGAGAGTAGAGAATATTGTTTACCTTTTTATCTCCAGAGATGAGTATTACTCAATAGGACAAATTCAGTAGATAATTCTTATATAAATTAAATCCTTTTAAAGTTTAACTACCTGAGAAAATAAAAGCTTACATTTTAGTTTAGCAATGGCTATTCTTGGAGTTTCTTCTAAGTTCACTAGTCTCATACTTCTAAGTGAAATATATCAACCCTACAGAGATAGCCAAAATGACATGAATTTTCTTTAATAAGTGAATGGACAAATTATTTTTGCATCTGACAAATCAAATAAGATTCTATTTTCTGAACATTATAAGTTCCTAAGCATATAGAGAATTTTTAAACCAATAAATTTAAGTGGTGATTTTGATGACAGTTTAATATTGGTGATTTGTGTCTATAAATATGTAAACTCATTCTCCCTCAGCATTTCTCTGGTATTTTTATTTCCATGATGGAATACAGTATCAGTACTCAGAGAAGCTGAAATTTAAATGTCATACTATATTAAATCTATGTCACTCAATTTAGAGTCTTACCAATTCAAATAATTTACAAATAAATAATTCTTGAAACATCCATATGTTTACTGAAATGCAAATAAACCTCATAGAGTCATTGCTATTGTATTCAAAGTAGTACACTAACACAATCAATTATTATTCACTGCTTATTATCAGAAAACCAACATGGTTATTCAAAAGTATATTTTCAATATCTCAGACTTTATTTGAATATATATTACATATTTAAATATCAAAGATTTTTAAATATGCTTGTGTATGCTTTCAAATGAAGTGATACCACAATAACTTTTCTTCTCAAGTCTAAAGAATAAAATGTTGTTCTAGAACAGTAAAAGGAAAAGTAACTGACATAGGTAATTATGAAGTTTGGGAGGAAAGTGATTTTCTCCAATATTTGTCTAATACTGCAAGCATCATGATGATACCACTATATTAAACACCTTTAGAGAAAGGTCTGCCAGTTCTCATGCTATAGTATGGTCTCCACAATGGCAATGACTGATTGGAATGCTTACTGAGAGGCTATCTTATAGCAGCATATAAAAACACTCATGTCTTCTGATGGCAACTTCATTTCTGATAAATATTAAATGCAAAAACATTTTTAACCCTTTTCCCATTTGCCTTAAGAATACTTACTGGCAGCACTTGCAGCATTTACCCCAAGATAACTCATGGATTACAGTCCTAACCTTACCCTCAAAGTCTGCCATGAACTATCTCACTTTTATTACTATCTTCACTTATATTATTGCTCTAGTATA
>NW_006431043.1:1217265-1238152 GCF_000325575.1 Pteropus alecto | reverse complement strand
TATATCAAACAAATGACATTCAGAGAAAAGCAGGAGTAGCGGTGCTAATATCAGATGAAATAGACATCAAAATAAAAGTGAAAAAAGATACTGAGAGATACTTCATAATGGTAAAGGGAGTCAGACAGAAGAAGCTGAAAATCACATATCACTTATATGTGGGATATAAACCTAAAAGCAGCAAATGAACAGGACAAACAAACAGAGACTCATGGACATGGACAATAGACTAGTGGTTACCAGAGGGGAGGAGGGAGGGGAAGATAGATGGGGTAAAAAGAGTCAAATATGTGGTGACAGAAAGAAATTTAACTATGGGTGGTGAACACACAATGCAATATATATGCCTTACTATTGAATTGTACACTTGAAACTTACTGGATTTCATTAACCAATGTCAATGTAATAAAAATAATAATAATAAAATAAAATAAAGGGACTAAAGTGAAAAAAGTAAAAATAAAAATTATTGAGGTGACATTGATCAACAAAATCCAATAAGTTTCAAGTGTACAATTCAACAATATGTCATATATGTATTGCACTGTGCATTCGTCATTCTATTTATAGTATTGTTTTTAGTAGTTCAATTGCTAAAAATGTCAAATCCTAGAAAACGTAGCATTCCTACACATGATGTTAAATTAACTCTGGAGGTGAGCTGAACTTATTTTTCTAAATGAGAAAAAGGGTTAAAGAAACATCTTGACATACATCAATTTCTCATTGGCCTGACCAAAGCATTTTTATACTATTAAGGAGCTGGGTTCAATCAGATACTGTGTTGAATATACTAACAGTTAGAGTTCTACAGCTGTGTAGTTGGAAAAGTCACAATGGAATGTATCCTCCAGAGATTAAGCTTTTAGGAGATAGCCACCTTGGCATAGACACCTATGTATCCTCCATAACACTTGGCACAGTACTTCTCAGCTAATATGGAGATAATTCATAAATATGCGAATAAAAAAAAGATATACTGCCTCAAATACCCAGGACTACTTGTTCTATCCAACCTATCCCATGATTGATATTTCAAAAATAATTAACAGTCTACATCAGAAGATATTTGCTAAAATTAGAAAAAAAGTTTCTCAATGAAAATGTTCAGGAAACAGTTACTTAGGTATAGTTTCCTGGCAGCTGATTCCTTCAATATACATCTTAAATCAGTGCATCCCTGCATAATGTAATTTTATATAAGATCATGGTAATGCTATTATTGAATATTTTCTATGTACAAAACATAAGGACAGGACTTAGGAAATACAAATCTGGACAGGATGTGTTTTCTGTCTCCTAGGTAGTGGTAGGAGGATAGGCTAGGATACTACACAGGTATGTAAAACACGATGCAAAGGAAAGTAATTTAGGCTACTCTTTCAGAGTATACTGACAGTCTAGATGATGAAATCAGGGGGTCACAGGAAATTTTTTTAATGGATTCCATTCAAGAAGTAATACGAGTGTAAATTGAGGTGCAGGTAACCTGAAGTAAGTACAGATTTGAATAGTTTTGAAGATAATGAGTTTGAGATGCAAGAGGATAACCTTTATGAATTCAGGCATACTTCTGGAAGATAATTTACATTTTTTAAAGAAGCAGAGAGTGTTCGCAATATTCAAAAACCAAATGCAGCTGAGATCCAATGGTAGCAACTTAAGTGAAGTGGCAGAATAATGACTCCTAAAGATGCCCACATCCTAATTTTAGATACCTGTGAAAATTTACCTTATGTAGCAAAAAGAACTTTGCATGTGTCATTAAGTTAAGAATCTTGAGATGGGAAGATTATCCTCCATTATTCTAGTGTGCCCAATGTAATCAAAAAGGTCTTTAAAAGAAGAAGGCAAGAAGGTCAAAGTTAGAAAAAGGAGATGTGATGACAACAGCAGAGGCTGGAATGATATACTCTGAAGATGGAGGAAGGGGCTATGGGACAGGCATGCAGGTAGTCTCTAGATGCTGGAAAAGTCAAAGAAATGAATTCTCCCCTAAAGCTGCCAACGCAGCTCTGCTTAAATGCTTAAACCATGATTTTACCCTTAAGAAGCACCTTAAAATTCTAACCTCCAGAGAAAAAATAAATAAATTTGTATTGTTTGAAGCCAATAAGTTTGTGATAATGGGTCACAATAGTAAAAGAAAACTAATAAACCAATAGTAAAAGAAAACTAATAAACTAAGACTACCCATCCTTAAAGAGTGGAAAAAGAAATTACAGCCAAGGCGGGGGGGGGAACCTCTCAGAAAAATAAGAAGGTAGGTTAGAGACAGAGGTGTCTTAGTAAATATCATAACTGAGGAGCTGGTTAATAGTCACAATAAGAGAGAGATCAAAGAGAATAAGATCTGAGAAAATTAATAAATCTAAGGACCTTAGCAAGCCATTAGAGATCTGTAAGTAAACAATCAAAAAAGTTACATTCATCTTCTGGTACTTTTTTTTGCCATCACTTTTATTCAATAAATTAAATAAATAACAAAATACCACCAAGCCATCCTAGAAAGCAGCCAATGATGTCTAAATGAAGCTAGAGCTACTAAAATACAGCTACTGGGGAAGAACATAGACATAGCATTAGAAGACCAGAAAAATCTCAAGAGGTTTTTATGAGATGGGCTGAAGAAAATAAAGCACAATGAAAGAGAAAATCTCTTTATGGATGTCCTTGATGACTCTTTCCAGCAGAAACTATGGACTGCTGGGTAACTCTCAGTTTAAAAAGGCAGTCCTGGTATGGATACAGCACTGAGTGTATGTCTGGGTTGGCTGGAAGTCAAAGATGCAGCATCACAAGAAACCAGAGTTAGTGGAACTGGTACTGGACCACAATGCTGAGCCCTGATGGTAAGTCTTACCAGCCAACTATGCTGTTGGCCAAACCCCTCAGATCCCTTGGGCTTATTTCCCTCCTGTAACAAGACGCACCTAAATAAGGTGTTCTCTCAACTCTTTTCAGTGCTCAAATCCCTTAATGTTAGTGAGAATTTTCATCTCCTTTCTCTCCACCAACCAAGTCTTCCTCCTTCTAAATTAATAAAATCTTTCCTGGCAACACCTCCTCCTCAAAGGAAAAAAGAACATTTGACCTTGGACAGTAGATGAGAAGAACTATTTAAAGACATGAGTGCTATGTGGAAAGAATTGCATTAGGTACAACAGAAATGTGTCAGAAATAAGGGTTTGTTTGGTTTGGTTTGGTTTTTTACATCGCATAACAGTCTAACATAGGGTTTGGCAAATTTTTGGTATGAAGGGCCTGAAAGTAAATATTTTAGAATTTGTGGGCCATATGAGGTCTGTGTCATACATTCTTTTCTTTGTTTCTACAACCCTTGAAAAAGCGTAAAAACTATTGTTAGCTCATGGGCTGCACACAGGCTCTGGGCCAGATGTGGCCCGCAGGTTACAGTTTGCTAAACTCTGGTCTAACAGGTCATTATCAGTGTGTACACAGAACAAACATAAAATTTAATATAAAGGCAGCTAAGGGAGATGTGGTCGCAATACTATGAGACAGAGGGTGAATCCTTATGAGAGTGTTTTGTTACGCATGATGAGGAGCTGTTTGAAGGAACTCTTCCAAGTGAATCCTGTATCATCTCGAAACGAAGTGGGTAGTGAGAGGGGGAAGCAGAGAACAGAGTCAGTGCAATCACAGAGGAATAAAGCTAGAGACATAGTGTTATCAAAACCTCTGGCTCAAAACATGAACCATTCTTAAAGCTTACCTTACATGTACGTATTAGTTAAATAATAAATCTATTCCATTTCTGTTATAGTGTAAGCCAATTCAATTTAGTTTTTGTTTCTTTTGATCAAAATCACACTGACTGACAATGTAAAAGAGATGCCTCCTTCCATCACTAAACCTCACCCATTTTCTGGCCTCTTTTCTGTGGCACATGTCATCTTCAGATAGACAACCCAGCAGTTACCTTATCCAGAGGCCTAAGAAAGCCAAGTCTATGGTGAGGCTTAGAGTAAAGCGAGGCTGGAAAATATCTTGGTAATATTGCTTGTAAAGAGAAAAAAGTTTCTTTTTTGCCTATGCAAAATGTTTCAAGTCAAGATAACCTGTATTACAATATATTGCTTTATTAGACAAATCTGGACTTCTGTAAACATACATAACGCTGCTTAGAAAGTATTGGCCCTCTGAAAAACGTCTATCTTTCAGAAACCTAAAAGATTTTGCCATTTTAGAGAATAGTATTGGAACTACGAGTTCTATAAATAGGCTGGAAAATGGCCCTTCAAATGTGTCCACATCCTAATCGCCAAAACCTGTGAGTGTTACATGGAATAGCTAGCCTTCATTTTTAAAAAATCCAAAATGTTCAGAACACAATCAATAAGAAATATAATGCAATTTCTGTACCTTCTACATGTAATACATGCACAGACCTTAATCCTATGTTACAATATATTACAATAAATACCTAACCTTTCTTGTTTAGTTTTTAATCAGGTTAAAATGTTTCAATTACTTCCAAATTTTCATTTTTTTTTAAATTTTGAAACAAGACAGGGCATGGGGTTTAGCCACATTTTTTTTCTAACCCTTTACTGAACACCTTTCTGTTTGACAACTTTAAGTATTATCTTTTTTGCGCTGGATTATGTTGCCCATTGTCTACTCAGCATCATCATAGCACCTTTGCACTCTTCATTGTTTCACAGGAGAAACCTATACCTAAATTTTCTATAATCCCTTCTCTCTGTGTTCCAGGGCTGTTTCAGCCAATTAGAGGCACTTGTACTTTATTTGGAGATTGTAGAAAAGGATAGGCCATTAGTCTCCACAGCAGTTGTAGCAAATTAGATGGCTGATGTGGAGTCTGAGGTGGCTTCTGAGTGAGCTCCTCTTGTGAATCACCCACTTGGGTACATAGATAACCAGCAGTGGCTTCTTTCCCATTCAGCGTTCAAATTCCAGGAACTCCGACAGTCAGGCTTCCCTGATCTCTCTGTCTTAATCCTTCCAATAGTTGTACAGCTCTCTAATTCCCTGAGTTAAAACTCTTTTTATATAACAATTATTGAGGTGACATTGGTTAATAAAATCAAATAGATTTCAAGTGTACAAATCGACAGTACATCACATGTATATTACATTGTGTGTTCACCACCCAAAGTCAAATTTCTTCCCAATGCCAAATATTTCCAACTTGTAAAACCTAGAGTGGCTCTGCTTTCCTGATGAAATTCATACTAACACACACACTTAATATTTCTATCATCCCTTTGAGATCATGTTTGTTGCTATTTGAATAATTAAGCAGTTACTGGTGTAACTCAATATTGCACTAGGTGATACACATCACTAAGATGTAAGTAAGGGGAAAACATAGAAAGTAGTCATCAATTCTAATCCAGGCTCTGCAAATAATTAGCTGTATACCATTAAGTAAGACACTTCATCACCACAGGCATCAGTTTCTTCAATTGTAAGGAAAGGGAAGGCATAGTTTATCTCAAGGGTCATTTCCAAGATTAATAATTTAATTACGTATCTATCACTGATATGTCAGTGACAAAATTCTCTGATTCTACAGGAAAATAAAGCATCCATTTGAGCAAAATAAAAATACAATTCCAAAATTCTTTTATATTTTCATACATTTTGTAGATTTTGTTAAGTCATTGTGTTTAAACTGAGATTATTCTTGAGCATAATTTGAGTAGGTAGGTAGCAGTTTATTGTGTATAGACTATCCGCTAATAAAATATCTTTGTACCATCAAAAGTATTTAGTGGAATACTTCATTTCTAAACATAGAATATACATTATTATATTTATGTGTTAAGTCCAATGGTAAAAATAGAGTCAAAGTACTTTATTCATCGGAAGAAAAACTAAGAATCAAAATTTAATTGAAGACAGTCTAATCCTTTACCTTCATATAAATCAAATTTAGTACATCAAACTACTGAACAATAATGCACAACATCAAGTTACCTAAAGAGAAAAGAATGCACGTAGTTCTTCTTGTTACATATATATATACAAAATGAACATATAAAACCTGATAATAGGTATATTTCATTTTGGCTCCAGAGTTATCCTTAACAAGTAACCCTGCAACATAGGTTTCTGGGAACAATTCTGATCTTATACAATTCTTTTGAATTTTCTACAAAGATGATTCACTATTCATATAACTACATGGAATTTTAAATACCTGTAAAACTTTCATAAATGTTTACAACTAAGAAAATTTCTTGTCAGCAATGGGTTTGTATTTTTTATTACAAATATTTCAACTTCATAACAATGTATGTCTGGCTTAAACTTCACTTTAGTTTATCCTAAGAATGTTATATATGTTTTAGCCTGGCTTAAGGAAATCTTGATAATTTTACAACATATTCTACAGGTCATTTTTCATTTTTAGTTATTTTATATATATATATATTTTACTAAAAATTCCTTTACTAAAAACTCCTTCATAAAGAAAATATTAATCAAGAAGAAATAAATTAATTTGCTCCAAAGCATATCTTATGTGCAATACATACACATAGGAAACACTTTGAATTACCTGATATACCAAGATTCTAAAAACAAAAAGTCTTTGGATTAAAGTATCCTAAAATGCAGCTGTTTCTATTTTGTCAGACGAAAAAAAAAATTTGGCTGGGTACAGCGTACTTTATTAATCATACATGACAAGGCAGGACTCCCTAAGCACTGCCACCTACCCCCATCTTCAGGCGGTCCAGGATGGAAACTGTTGTGGTCAGATTTTCAGGGTGTTGAGGTGTCAAGTTGGAGTAAGGACTCCCCAGCAGCTGAGGGCCTCTCTTTTCCTCTTGCTGGGGCTGGTGGTCCCGAGGGTTTTTACTCCTTGGAGGCCATGTAGACCATAAGGTATGCCACCCTGTGGATGTGGCAAAATTCATTGCCATACCTGGAAAAGAGCTTGCCACAGAGGTCACTGAGGGCATGGCCAGCCCCAGCATGGAAGATGAAAGAGTGGGTGTCACCATTAAGTCCAAGATACCTCTGAGGAGCCATCCAATGCCTGCTTCACCACCTTCTTGATGGTGTTTAATATTTAAGGAAATAATTGATTTTTATAGTATTATATCAAAGCGGCTTTAAGATGATAAACATGTCCAGATTTATTTTCTTTGAGGCACTGACCTACAATTTGCAGATAGGCACAGATATGGTAGCATGCTCCCATGGCTTCTGCAGAGCTCATGGAGCTTTGAGGTAAATAGTAAGGAGCCAGTGAATATAACTTCAACACCTCATTTTAAAATACTTGCATTGATTCTTTGATACAAACTACAAAGAGAACTTTGTGTGTATTCAGTTTTACCTTCAAATTTTTCAAAAATACTTGATCTATAATTTCTCAGAGAGTACTAGAGAAACTAGAGAGTACTGGGGGCAAAATTGAAGCTCAGAAGCTAGAGGTCATGTTCAAGACATCGGTCAGACTGTAAGTCAGAGGAAATTTAGTCTCTTTAGCTCAGTAACCTAAACGTAAATCTTATTATCTTTTAAAAATGCCATGAGACATTTTAAAGTTAACCTATTCTATATAGAAAATTTATGAGAACCAAGTTATAAATCATTAGCCTTAAATCATGTGAGAAACAATAAAAATCAACTTGGACTCAGAAATTGTCAAGCCTTAACCAACTGTCAGAGACCTGGATGAAAGCATACTTGATGCATCTATAACTATATATTCCCATATAACAAACCCTTAACATATTAAATGAAATATTTTTTTTTTGTTTCTGGCCACTCATTTTGTGAATTTATTTCACAGAAATATGTCCATTCTTATTGCAATTTCACTACATAGAGTACTTATTTGTTATCAACCAGTGTCTTCCTTGTCCATAATTCAGCCATGCTACAAATTACAACCTTGTCACGCATGCCTTCAAGCTCTGAAACATTTGTTTGTCCAAATAATAATAATAATAATTATACTTCTTTAAAATGGAGACTTTTAAGGTTCCAAGTCTAAAAATGAGCCTTCCCAGAACAGCAATCCCTCTTGTCCTGAAAGTTTTGCAACTCCAAAATTATGCCCTCAAGTGAGTTCTAAACAGCTAAAAACTTTTCTTTCACAAACTTTTCCATTTTGTTAAGTCAACTTCCCCACAAAACTCAATTTTAAGCTTGCTGGCATGACTAAGCTATGCCTCTGGCATCATGATTTATCTTCCTACCATTTGATTTGTAATTTAGGCATCAGCAGTTGAAATCATGATCAAAAGTGAAAAGGTGCCTAGAGCTTTCAGGCAGTCATGATAATTATGTACATTACTAAACTGCTCAATCATACCTAGACCAACAATTCTGTCACCATTTTCAAGTCCAATGATCTTAAAACTCTCCCCACCAAGAGAAAATTGCCAGTAAATGACACGTCCATCATTCAGTTATATGCCAGTTCAACATTACAAAAAGGTCATCTTCTACAGGAGTCTTAGCAGAACCTCTCTGGTGATAATTAATTATTTAGCTATCTGCCTAAATCCTAAGAAAAAGGAACTAGTAATGTGCACTTGGGGGAAAAATAAAATCACAACACTTAGACAAGGATATTCAAAAAAGTGCCAAAATGGACCCCAAACCTTTTCCAGTTTGTGTATTCTGGTTTAAGATAACATGTCTTCTGTTTCACAATAAATGTTTACATTTCTTTCTTTATCCTGTGCTTGGTGTACGACTGGTAAAATTGGTTTAGAGATGTCATGTCCCTAAGCACATTATACATTACGTTGATTTTGCTAATAGTCTCCTGTTAGTATTGTTCCAGGAGATTATGGCAATCTGTTGTTCCCAGCATGGTGGTTTCTAAACATGCTTCTCCTATCCATCACTTTGAAAGATCTGCCTGATATATGGGTGACCTACTGCAAATAAACTGATATTGCGAGTTCATGGTTACTGAGTCATAGGTTATAGCATATGAAATCTAGAATCTAAGGTCTTAGAAATAATAGAGTGAGAGTATATAAGGTCATAAAGAAAAGCTTATTTTTTCTGTGTCTCACACATTGTTTATGTTATATTTCTAGAAACATTACTGAGTATATATGAAGAATGGTGATCTGTTTATCATAATTCCAGATAAGAGGTTTTAAGTTGCATAAGGAACTATGTGACCAAATTCTATATCTGCATAATTAAATAAATATCTCTATATCATCTTAGGTTTAGATATTAAATACTTTACACAGGGCTTTATAATTATTATTGTTAATACAATGGCTATGATTTATTAAGCTCCAAATATACATCATATACTGTGCTAAGTGCTTTACCTGTATTATCAACAAAGTAATGACAAATGTACCATTATTATTCTTACTTCACATACAAGAAAACTGTAAACAATGGAGTCTAAGTAACTTTTTCAAAGCCTTATAACTAGTGCTGGAATAGAGCTTCATATTTACGTTTTTGTTGTTGTTGTTGTTGTTTGTTGTTGTTGTTGTTGTTTTTAATGAGCACTCTCTAGGCTAATATTTTTAAAAGATAACATTTGTCCTTGAGCTCACTAGGTATTTATTTGTGTGTGTGTGTTTTCCATCATCCTTTAGCCCAACTATTGACCCCTCTGTTCCATAATATCTTTCTTCCATTCAACACTCACATTCCCTCTTCTTTCCTTCCTATCAAAACTGTCCCAGATACAAAGCATCACTCTTCCAAGACATAGCTGCATATTATAGAGGGTACAACTGTTTGGCATGAAGAATAAAGGTGTTATTTTAGAACTCCAGTCATTGCTAAGCCTATATAACAAGCAACTATAAAAAGTGAGGAAGAATTTCTTAGAATTCATTAAACGATATCAGGTAGGCCATAGCCTGAACAGAAGACAAACCTAATGTAATATGCCACAATACTATTTCTTTGATATTGCTCTTGAGAACACTATTTTCAGCATTGGGAAAACACTGAAGGATTAGATAACAAAAGATCTGGCCTAAGGAGAGGAAACTATAGCTGCCTGTTCCTGGCTTTATATCTACTTTGTTGGAAATTAAGTCTATAGACTAAAATTTGAAGTTACAGAGATGTTCCATTTAAAAATTCAATTGGAAAACTATTATTCCCTTAATTTCAAGAATTTGGTTAAAAATTAGCCTTAAACATGAGATAAGGCAGGTCAGGATGGTGGCTGAACATCAAATCTATGGCTTATAAATAAAAAGATGAAAACGAAGTCCTAAGAGAGCAAATCCTGCCAAAGAGTCCTGGATGTTAGGTCAATCTTTAAGATGTGGCTTACAAATGCTGAAATGCAGACTGCATGGGCTGAGAGATGCATCCAATCACTGATGTTGGCCAAGAGGACACAGAATTATGGCTAAAGATTATAGTTCATGAATCATCTTTCAGAGGCCAGAGGGGTAGACAGAAGGGAACAAGCAAAAGTCCGGTGCCAGTGTAAAAGATTCAGGACTCAAATAAGGCAAGAAGAAATGGAGAGGCTATATACTAGGGCCTGGCAACTGTGTGCATGAATCTGAGACAAATGGTTTAGGTAACCATTACCAGGTGGAGGGTATCTATAATTTCAAGGCTGGGAATGTATAACCTCCTTACTGGTTTTGTTTTGAGTTGCTTTTGTGGTTTGAATGAAATAGCATTTGATGGCAGTTTTGCCCAGTCCACAAAAGATATAAGATTCTACAGTAATTGGTGATTTCAGTTAGAGGCCAGGACCCCCAAGAAGACTTTCTGTGTTACAAAATTTCTCCATTAGGTTCTCTATGTGATGTTTAAGCCCAGATCTAATAGACTTCAGAAATGTGGTATCCACATAGAGGGGGCCGGGAAAGTAGAGAGGAAAGTAATATTTTGATTATATACCTATTTGTGACATGGGCCAAACTATGCTATTTATATACAAAATTCATTTAATCCTCACCTCTATCATAGGAGGTTAGCACTATTAACCACAATTTACTCAAGGTGGACAATGTTCCAAAATATTAAACTTCTTGTCCAGAGCCACACAGTGGAAAAGTGGTAAAATTAAGTTTTGGACTCGATAATGGCAGAACTACTTCAAAAAAGTTAACAACAAAACAAACAAACAATAACAACAAAAAACATGCTCCATGTGGCATCCTGAAAAACTAAAAACTTCCTCTATCCAACGTCCAACTGAAATGAACATGACTTCTGCTTTTATATCCTACATACAGAAGTTTGGAAGTCATCAATCCTGTACGTTCAAGAAGAAAAAGGTAGACAAAATGAAAACGAATAACTTTTTCTTGGACTCATCAGAGAACTCAGGGAGCAGGGCAAACTGCCACCCTGGATTCTGGAGAGACAAGCAGAGAGTCACAGCCAACATATGATTACTAGGAGCAGAGGCCAATGAATCCATAAACTGGTAGAAACACTTTAAATGGTAATTTTGACTAACTGCTGGAGGCTACGTGTGGATTAGAATAAGAGTGAGAGGCTCTTTAGGGGCCAGAGTCTTGCATGGGCTCCCAAATTATTGTGGGCTTTATCTGCAGGAAATACACAAGAATTCTTACAGTGAAGATCCAAGAAAGATCCCATCATGGCTCTGACAGGGAAAGTAAAAGAGTAACCATTAGGAAACACACCCAGAACCTTTTTCCATAGCAAAGGCCAATTCTCCAAGAAAAGATGTTCTGAGTCTGATTTCTACTGAAGGAAGAGCATTTCTCCACTCCAGCCTTCTGGCCTTCTGTAGAAATCCCATCTCAACTAAGGGGTAAAGATAAAACACAGTCAACAGGAGTCAGGGTTTCAAAGAAATTGACTGGAAACACTGCAACCAAGGAAGGGAGCAGAAGGCAGGAGTCGGGGGAAAGCTATGACATTAGAAAAACACTTGTGAAGATCACATCTAGACAAACAGGCCCACAAAAAGAAAGAGATTTAATCATAAGATTACAGAATGCTTTCCCTCCCCTATACCATACCACCACATCAACAAAATCTAGAATAATAAAAGTAGATTACATCTGAAAGAGTTGCAAGACACAGACTTTCCCTGAAGATGACAACTTAGGCAAAACTAAAGGCAAGAAAAGAAACAAGACAAGGACACAAGAGAAATTTAGAACTTTGGCACCTATAGCTACAACTAATATTATACACATATCAACTATTAACCATATTAGCATAAATCCTCATACTGGAAGACCTATTTACCTCAGTTCCTAGTATTTGATATAACTTGTCTAAGTAGCTTTCAAGGCATGCCAAAAGGTAAGAAAAAAGTCTAAAGAAATGATGAAGCAATCAGAATAGGACTCAAATATGACACAGATGTTAGAATTATAAGACAGAACTTTTAAAATAATTATTATTGATACATTAAGTTTTCTGAAGAAAAAAGTTAACAAAAGCAAGAACCTATGGGCAATATAAGTACTGAGATGTAAACTCTAAGAAATAATCAAATGGAATACTAGAAATCAAAAACGCTGTAACACAAATGTAAAGTGCCTTTAACAAGTTCATCAGTAGGCTTGACAAAGCCAAAGAAAGAATCACTAAACCTAAAGACAGATCAATAGAAACTTCCCAGACTAAAATACGAAGAGTAAAAATATGAAACAAAACAGAATATCCAGGAACCAAGGGACAATTTCAAAATGGGTAACATGTAATTGAATTGCCAGAAGGAAAATAAAGGGAGGATGAAATTGAATAAATATTTGAGGTAATAATGGTCAAAAATTATCAAAAATTAATGAAAAACATGAAATCATAGGTCCAGGAAGCTCAATGAATACCAAATAAGTATCAGAAAAGCTACACCCATGCATATGGTATTGAAACTTCAGAAAACCAAAGACAGAGAAAATCTTGAAAGAAACCATAGAGTTGGGTATTCATTATAGGACCAAGAACAAGAATTACAGACATCATCAAAAAAGGTAGACAAAGTGAAAATAGATGACTGTGCAGACTTATCATCAAAAACTATGCAGAGACAAGAAGAGAATGGAGTTCAACATTTAAAGGGATGAAAGGGGGGAAAAAACACCAATCTAGAATTCATTATCTAGTGAAATTATACCTCAAAAATCAAACAAGAAATAAAGCCTTTCTCTGAGAAAACCTGAGGAATTTAATTGCAGCAGACCTTCCCTGTAAAACATATTTAAAAAAATTTTTTCAGGCAGGAGTAAAATGATATAGGTAAAAACTTGGTTCCACATGAAGATAGGAAGAACATGAGAGGAAGAATAAATGAAAATAAAATATTTTACTTTTCTTATTCTTATTTGATCTAAACTGTTAACTCTTTGATAATAATAGCAATGTATTAGGTAATTATAAGATGAGGATAAATAAAAGGAATGACATCAATGTCATGAGAGATGGAAGGGAATAACTGGGAGTACTCTGTTATAAAGCACCAGCACTACACATGAAGTGCAGTATTTTTATTTATTTTATTTTATTTTTATGGTGATATTGGGTAACAAAATCCAGTAAGTTTCAGGTGTACAATTTAACAGGCATATATATATTGCATTGTGTGTTCACCTCCCATAGATTTTTTTCTTCTCACCACTGAGGTATAGTATTATTTTATAATAGACGTAGGTTAGATTAAAATGTGTATTTCAAAAACTAGGGCGATAACCAAATTTTTTTAAAAAGTGTAATTTATATGCTAAGAGGGGATAAAATGGATCATATTAATGCTCAATTAAAATGAGAGGGAAGAAAGATAAATGAAAAGAAACAAAGAAAAAATGCAACAAATAGATAAGTTACAATTACATGGCTGTAAACTCAACTATTTCAATAATCATATTAAATGTGAATAGTCTAAATACACCAGTTAAAAATCTCTATTTTTAACTGTTGGAGAAAATTAAAAAAAAAAAAAAACGCAAATATATATTGTCTATAAATAACCCACCTAAATATAAAGACTCGTCAATGTTAGTACAGGGATAAAGAATGATACAGGAATACCATGGAGATATTGTGAGTTCAGTTCCAGACCACTGAAATAAAGTGAGACATAATCTTTTTGCTGGTAGAGGGTCTTGTCTTCAATTTGTAAAAAATTGAAACCTCTGTGAAGTATAAAAAAGTGACGCACAATAAAGTAAGGTATGCCTGTGTACCTACTAGCACTAATCAAAAGAAAGTTAGAGAGTTCCACTTCTGAGTAACAGTGTGAGGAGCTCTGTAGACCATTTGCTAGTAAAGCAAGCGAACCTGGTGAAACTATTTTAAAAAAAAGTTTTAAGGATGTGTAAATCGTCCTAAAGGAATACAGCAAATGAAGAAACATTTATTCATAAAAATGTACTAAAACTCGGAAAAAAAAACCCAGCAAGAGTCAATGGCATTTGAACCACGACCTCCTCTCTGCCTCCCACAACTCCCTCCATCTCAGCTAGGGAGAAGCTCCATTCCAGATGGGTGTGGCCAAGAGAACAGGTCCCCCTCTCTCCTCAGCTCCCCATCAAAGGTTACTATAGCTCACTTAAAGCAGTGGTCCCCAACGTTTTTGGCACCAGGGACCTGTGCTCCTATGAGGATCTAGTGCCTGATGACCTAAGGTGGAGCTGAGGCGGTGATGCTAGCCTAGCACTGGGGAGCAGCTGCAAATATAGATGAAGCTTCACTCACTGGCCCACCGCTCACCTCCTGCTGTGCAGCCCAGTTGCCACAGACTTGTACTGGTCTGCAGCACGGGGGTTGGGGATCTCTGACTTAAAGGGGCAGGCCACTAGCATTTCTCATTCCTTCCAGTTCCAAGATGAAGAGTCTACATTGCTTATTAGTACAACTGAGAAGTCAGGGCAATTCTTTCTTCCCCTTACCCCTCCTCTTATGGGACAGAAGCTCTACTCCAAGTGCAATAGATGAAGAATATGGCATCCTGATCACTCTTGCCTCAGCTCATTCATAGGAGAGTCCACACTGAGAGAGAAAAGGTGAGGAGATCAGAAACTATTGTGCAATCCATCACTTGGGGAAAAAGCTGGATTTTTAATTTATTTTTAAAAATTTTAATGCATGAATTTCAGGTAATGCAGACTTCCAAATGTAAAAAAAATAGTAATAAAGAGGTACATTACTTAATGATGAAGGGGTCAATTTCTCACGAAGACATTACAATCCTAAACATATCTAAACCTAACAACAGAGAATCAAAATATATGAGTCAAAAAAACTGATAGAATTGAAAAGATACACAAATCCACTATTATATTTGGTTCAGTACCCCTTATGTTAGTAATTAATAGATCAATGAAGCAGAAAATCAACAAGGGTATATATATCTGACCTGAGTCACACTACCAATCATTTGTCTCATTGACGTTATAGAATATTTCATCCAACAACAGCAGAATATACATTTTTCTTAAGCCCACATGGAACATCAAGCAAGACAAACCACATCCTGGGCAATAAAACATACCTTAACAAATTTAAAAAAATAGAAATCATTCAATGCCTTATTTCAGACCACAATAAAATTAAACTAGAATTCAACAGAAAAGCAACTGGAAACTCCCCTAAATATTTTGAATTAAAAAAACAAACAAACGAACAAACACATAAATAACCCATGATCAGAGAATCAAAACAATTTTATATTAAAATTAAATATTTTAAACTGTGACGATGAAAATATAATTTATCAAAATTTGTGAAATGTAATAAAAGAAGTGCTTAGAGGGAAATTAAATAGTACTAAATGCATGTGTTAGAAAAGAAAATCTAAAATCAATTAAAATGGAGTTGGATTCTTTTAACTGAAAATTAGAATGAAGAAAAATGTTATTAATTTCATTAATACTTATCAAACATCTTTCATATGCCAGGATGATTCTAGTATTAGAGATATAGGAATGAACCAAAAAAGAAAACCACTGCTATAACACACCTTACATTTTACTGGGGACAGTTGAACATTAAACAAGTAAATGAGTTAAAAAAAAAAAAAAAGCTTTTAGAGGGCCATGATGTTAAGAAAAGAGAAATAAGTAATATGACAAGTGTTAGGGGGATGAAGTAACACTTGGTGGTGTGGCTTGGGTAATTGTGCCTGAGGATATGACATTCAAATGAGACTTTCATGGCAGTGTTATGACACTCTATGTACAGTATTAGCCTGAAGCTTCTCTTTCAAACTACTGAGGTGTTTTTTTGTTTTGTTTTGTTTTGTTTTGTTTTAATCTTAGGAATTATGTCTGTCTTTAGTTTTTTTCATATCCCATTTTACTAATATGTATCTATTATACGCACTGAGGTTAATGTATGTTTAGCTATATTTGCTTATGTGCAAGCACTGCTACATTTGCCTGAGCAAACCTAGACATGTATGAAAATAAAGAACAGACTAGTGCAAAGTTCCAGTCAAGATGGAGGGGTAGGTAATCTGTGCATACCAGCTCCACCCTGCACTCTCAGCAGAACGTTCCTTTGGCAGCAATCGATACACCTCTGCTCATGCTCATCAGGGGACACAGAAACCAGCCCCGGCTCTAGCTGCAGTATTGAACAATTCTTGGGGTCTGTAGACCCAAGGCGGGCAGTGGATGGACTCATTGTGAACTGAAACTTTTGTGAGTGGCCACAAGGTCAGCACTAGTACCAAATTTGAATCTGCACCAACATGAGGAACACCATTTTCCACACCCTGAGATAATACCTCACCTAACTCTGGTACCCACAAGGCTCATTCCGCTGTTGAGCTTTACAGGAAGCCAGTAGACAGCTTCAAGCCTGGGAGTCCCCTGGGCCTTTTGCTAACCTGCCTCAGGCCCGGTACTGTTGGCAGATGGCCTCGGTTCACTGCATGGCCTTTCCCACATACCTCCAGGTCCACCACAGGAAGCAATCAAGCACGTATAGCTTTGTAGCTCCTACCAGGTAGTCCTGGGCTGGTCACAGTCAGCAGCTGACCTTGGCCTACATGGGAGCCCCTTCTAAGGGGCTCGAGAATCAATACACCTAGAGGCTGGCATTAGATCTCAACAGAGCACCACCTGACTAGCTCAACAAGTGGCACAACCAAACAACAGTCTCAAGAGGCACACAAATCCACTTGGGCAAACCTCACTCTGTCAGGTCAGGCCCCGCACAGCAGCTCACATGTTGTAGGCGTAGTGATTCCCTACGACCAGTCAGCCTGAAAGAGAATCCTACTCACTGACATGCCAACAACAATCAAGGCTCAACTACAAAAGGAGTGCAAACATAATCACATAAGGGTCAGTCATGGGGCACCCGTAACAGTAGCAGATGATCAGGGAGACCACCACTGGGCCACACAGCACATATACTACATAAGGCCACCTGGCTAAGACTGGAAAATGTTGCATATCTACCTAACACATAGAAACAAACTCAGAGAGGCAGCAAAAATGAGAAAACAATAAAAGATATCCCAAATGAAAGAACAGGATAAAATTCCAGAAAAGAACTAAATGATACGGAGGCAAGCAACCTACCAGAGACAGAGTTCAAAACATTGGTTATTAGGATGTTCAATGAACTTAAGGGAAGAATAGATGAACTCAGTGAGAACTTCAACAAAGAGATAGCATGCATAAAAAAGGAAATAAAAAACCACAAAAAAAGAACCAGTCAGAAATGAAGAATACACGAGAAGGAATCAACAGTAGAATGGACAAAGCAGAGGATTGATCAGCGATTTGGAAGACAAGGTAGTAGAAAACACCCAATCAGAACATCAACAACAATAAAAAGAATGCGAAAGAAATAAGGCTAGTTTAAGAGACCTCTGAGACAAGATCCACCATAACAAAATTCACATAATAAGAGTACTACAAGGAGAAGAGAGAAAGCAAAAGATTGAGAATCTATTTGAGGAAATAATGACTGAGAACTTCCCTAACTTGGTGAAGGAAATAAACATATAAGTCCAGGACGTACAGAATCCCAAACAAGCTGAACCCAAACAGACCCACACCAAGACACATCATAATTAAAATGATGAAGGGTAAAGACAAAGAGAGAATCCTAAGAGCAGTAAGAGAAAGGCAATCAGTTACCTACAAGGGAGCTCCCGTAAGACTGTCAGCTGATTTCTCAAAAGAAACTTCACAGTCCAGAAGGGCCTGGCAGGAAATATTCAAAGTGATGAACAGGAAAGACCTACAACCAAGATTACTCTACCCAGCAAGGCTACCAATTAAAATTGAAGGTGAGATAAAGAGCTACTTAGACAGGAAAAAGATAAAGAAATTCACCACCACCAAGACAGAATTATAAGAAATGTTGAAGAATCTTCTTTAAGAAGAAGGGTAAGAAAAAAATAATATAAATATGAATAATAAAACAGTAATAACTATGTACCTATCAACAATCACTTTAAATGCACATGATAAATGCTCCAATTAAAAGACATAGGGTAGACTAATGGATAAAAGAAAAATAAGACCTATACATATGTTGTCTACAAGAACCCACTTCAGATCGAAAAACACCCAGGGACTGAAGTAAAGGGATGAGAAAAGATATTTCATGCAAGTGGAAATGAAAAAAGGTGGGGGTAGCAATACTTATATCAGACAACATAGACTTTAAAATAAAGGCTATAATACAAGAGATAAAGAAAAACATTACATAAAGATAAAGGGACTAATCCAACAAGAGAATATAACCCTAGTTAACATTTATGCACTCAATATAGGAGCACCTAAATACATAAAGCAAATATTGGCTCACATAAAAGGAGAGATTGAAAGTAATATAGTCATATTAGGAGACTTTAACACCCCATTGACACCAATGGACAGATCTTCCAGACAGAAAATCAACAAGGAAACAGCAGCCTTAAATGATACACCAGACCAGATGGATTTAACTGATATTTTTAGAGCATTTCACCTTCAGAGCAGTAGAATATACATTCTTCTCAGCTGACAGTCTTATGGGAGCTCCTTTGTAGGTAACTGGTTGCCTTTCTTTTCTCTTTCACCTTCAAAGCAGTAGAATATACATCCAAGTGCACATGGATCATTTTCCAGGACAGACTACATGTTAGGCAACAAAACAAGTCTCAGTAAATTTAAGATTGAAATCATATCAAGTGTCTTCTCTGACCACAATGGTATAAAACTAGAAATCAATTACAAGAAAAAAAAAACTGAAAAATATACAAACACATGGAAGCTAAATAACATGCTACTAAACAATGAATGGGTTATCAATGAGATCAAGGAAGAGATCAAAAAAATACCTTGAGACAAATCAAAGTGAAAACACTATGACTCAAAATCCATGGGACATAGCAAAAGCAGTCCTAAGAGAAATTCATGGCAATACAGGCCTACCTCAAGAAACAAAAAAAAAATTCTGAAATAAACAGCATAACCTCATACCTCTAAGAACTAGAAAAATAACAGCAAACAAATCCCAAAGTGAGTAGAAGAAAGGAAATAGTAAAAAATCAGAGCAGAAATAAATGAAATAGAATCTAGAAAAATAACACAAAAGATGAAACCAAGAGCTTGTTCTTTGAAAAGATAAACAAAATTGATAAACCTTTAAGCAGAAACATCAAGAAAATAAGACATAGGACTCAAATAAAATCATAAATGAAAAAGAAGTAACAACTGACTCTACAGAAATACAAAGGATTATAAGCAAATACTATGATTATATACCAAGATATTGGACAATCTGGAAGAAATGGACAGGTTCCTAGAAACATACAATCTCCCAAGACTGAGTCAAGAAGAAACAGAAAATCTGAACCAACCGATTACCACCAATGAAATACAATTAGTAGTCAAAAACTTCCCAAAAAACAAAAGTCCTGGACTAGATGGCTTCATAGGCAAATTTTACCAAACACTCAAAGAGGAATTATCACCTATTCTTCTCAAACTATTCCAAAAAATTCAGGAAGAGGGAAGGCTCCCTAACTCCTTTTATGAGTTCACCATTACCTTGATTCTAAAACCAGACAAAAACATTACAAAAAAAATGAAAACTATAGGCCGATATCTCCTATGAACATTGATGCAAAAATCCTCAATGAAATATTAGTCAACCGAATTCAGCAACATTAAAAATATCATACACCATAATCAAGTTGGATTTATTCTTAGATGCAAGGTTGGTACAATATCCACCCAAAAATTAATGTGATATACCACATTAACAAATCAAAAGATAAAAACCATATATGATCATATCAACAGATGCAGAAAAAGCGTTCGACAAAATGCAGCATCCATTTACGATAAAAACTCTCAGCAAAGTGGGAACGGAGGTAAGATAACTCAACACAATAAAGACCATATATGACAAACCTACAGATAACATCATACTCAATGGGGTAGTAACAAGACAAGGATGCCCACTTTCACCACTCCTCTTCAATACTGTATTGGAAGTCTTAGCCACAGCAATAAAATAAGAAAGAAATAAAAGGTATACGAATTGGAAAGGAAGAAGGAAAACTCTCGTCATTTGCCGATGACATGATACTATACATAGAGAACCCTAAAGATTCCGCCAAAAAACTGTTAGAACTGATTAATGAATTCAGTAAAGCAGCAGGATACAAAATTAATATTCAAAGTCAGTGGCATTTTTATATACCAATGATGAACTATCAGAAAGAGAAATTTATAAAACAATCCTATTTATAATTACATCAAAAATAATAAAATACCTAGGAATAAATTTAACCAAGGAGGTCAAAGACCTGTACTCAGAAAATTATAAGACCTTGAAGAAAGAAACTGAAGAAGATACCATGCTTACGGATAGGAAGAACTAACATCATTAAAATGTCCACACTGCCCAAAGCAATCTACAGATTCAGTGCAATCCCTATCAAAATACCAATGGCATTTTTCACAGAACTAGAAACAAATGATTCTCA
>NW_006431043.1:1211874-1216711 GCF_000325575.1 Pteropus alecto | reverse complement strand
ACCATATGATTTCACTTATATGTGGAATCTAAGGAATAAAATAAACAAACAAACAAAACAAAAACAGACTCATAGATACAGAGAACAAACTGATGGTTGCCAGATGAGAGGAGTGGGTTGAAGGGCTGGGTGATAATGGTGAAGGGATTAAGAAGTACAATTTGGTAGTTACAAAATAGTCCCAGGGATATAAAGTAGAGCATAGACAATATAGTAAATAATATAATAATAACTATGTATAGTGCCAGGAGGGTACTAGACTATTTGGGGTGATCACTTCATAAATTATATAAATGTCTAACCATCATGCTATATAGCTGAAACTGATATAAAATAATATTGAATGTCAACTTTAATTGAATAAATAAATAAATAAAACAGATAAGTGCTTTTTGAAAGACAAAAAATTATTAGTAGTGTCAGAGATATATGTACTTTAACAACTTGAAATTTGACATTTTAATTACAAGACAAAAATAGTCAAGACATATTCCAAATCTTTTATATTCAAGAGAAGAAAACGGTAAGGATCCAAAAATATGTGTGTAAGCTTACCCAAAATTATATCTTTTGCAAAACCCAGAGGGTTGACACTTTGAAATTATTTATCAGAGAGTGATGCTATAGCAAATCGATATAATTCAATTAAAAAATAAGATTAAACTGCATTTTCTGATTTTTCAAATTCAACTGGTGCTTGCCTAAACAACATTATAGGTTGTTTCACTTTGTGTGGACAATACTAATAAAAACTAAATACGTGGGCACACAAGTAGTTTCTTTGTATTTGGATTTTCATGCAATAGCTATATTGTTGCTGAGCTCTGTAATTCAAATATGCCACTTAGTCAACAGTTACTTTTTTCCCTTGGCCTCCTGCAGAAAGAGTAATGCACAAAGATTGGTCTCTAATACAGTGCTGTGACCTCTCTTTATACCACATATAATTTTCCTAAATAGTTCATACAAAGAGAACCGCACTATCCCTGATGATCTAACCTGGCAGGCCACTCGTCCAGCTGAATACCTTTAAGTTATTTCAGTTCATAAGAGGGGGTTATACCAGATTATCTCTGACATTTTGGGCTTCAGTATAACTTTGTTCCACATGTTCTTTAGAGAATTCTCAGTATGATTCTGCTCCTCTCTCAGCTTGTGATCATCTTAAGCCTTGCATATCTCAGCCCCTGCTTTCCACTGAGATGCGTGACATGCATTGCATTTGATACATGCGTGGGTCTGAACATATCCCTAATCATTGTATTCCTCATTTCTATACTTAATTTATTTGTATCTAATTACTGTATCCAGTTCAACTTATTTTTCATCTATCTCCTCAACCCAAGTAACCAAGCCAATCTCTGCTTCTCTATTCTGTTATCCTACCTTTATCTGACCTCGTAGGTCTATCTGTACTTCTAATTTCCGGCCTGCATCTTCCTGCAGCTATCTAAATTGACATTTTAACAATCTCAGATTGACAATACTGGTAACCATCTGTGCAAAATGAACAGGATTTTGGCCATCATAACCATTTATTTTCTATTTCCTTGCCAGGATAATTAATGCTTTACAACTTGATAAAGGTGCACATTATTAATTACACTAGGCCACATCTTTTCTATGAGTTCATTACAATATTGACAGCTTTATTATTCACCAAGTACATACCATATTCTAGCTTTATTTTATATGCATCCTAAGATTAAAATGTATTTGCATAACATTTTCTGAATTAAATTGAGAGAGGGCTATCAGATTTTTTAAGTTGAAACAATTCAACTAGGTTAAATCTCTACAAAACATAGTTTTAAGTTATAATATATTCAGCATGATACACTTGACTGGATATTATTTAAGCTCTAAATCTAAATAAAACAAGTTTATTTGGGCTTGAGGAAGGTGTCATTTGTGCTTATTATCTACACTTATGAAGAAGACTAGTGATTAATTTCACTGTCTGAACATTTCTAACTTATGAGATTTGACCAGCTCATAGAAGAAAAAAAAAAGTGGTTATTTTTTTCAAATGGCCATCTGTACCTATCAGAAATTTCACATCTAATTTCACTAGATGCAGGTGGCAGGAATAATTAACACAGCCCTTCATTACATAATAGATCTAATAGGACAGTGGGCCTGAGGAATGTGGCTCTGTGAAATAAATTTCACTCAATTTGATGTTAACTAGGTATTTTTCCTAAAATAGTTTGAGCTTTATGCTTCCATTATCTTCACTTCTCCTGATCTACATACTCACCTTGGGATACTAACCTCCACAAGCATGTTACATACAGCAGAGGACTTTAAAGCTGCTGCAGTGTGATATCAGTACTGCAAATAAGACTTCAAGATTGGCTCCCGTGGCCTCTGCCTAGTCACTATTCTCTACCTTTCTCTAATGTTCATTCATTGCTTTTCATTACTAATAGTTGTATATATGTCCAAATCCAATAAACGGTATTTTATCTTCATCTTATTCCACTTCTCAGCTCTATTCAGTACATCTGATTTCATCTTCTTGAATCACTCTGGGCTCCCATGAAATCACTCAATTTTTCTCCTATCTCACTGAACATCTGAAATGTTGAAGCATCCCATGGCTCCATCCTATGACCTCTGACTTTTTATATCTACATATGCTCATCCAGGCAAATTATTTTAAATACTCTTTATATGCCAGTGACACCCTCCATTTAGATATCCAGTCTTGACCTGCCCACTGAGCTGCCAGCAGACTCCTTGAAAAATTTACACAAATTCTGAATGGGCATCTCAAATGTAACATGTTAAAACAATAACCCCTCCCTTCTCTAATTGGCCCCATCTCAGTAAACAGCCCCACCATGAACCCAGTTGCTTCAAAAACTTAGAAACAATCCATGGTTCCTTATATATTATATATTCCTCACAAATTCTTCATCCCCCACATCCACTCCAACAAGTCCTATTTGGTTCTACTTCAAAACTGTCACCCAAACCAGTCTTTCTTTATCTCTCCTTCTTCCTTTACTGCCCTAGACCTTGCAATTGTCCTCAGGATCCTGTTAGGATGACTTCGATAGCCTCTAACTCCATAGCCAAACCATTTTTTTAAAAAATGTGCATCAGATTTTATCATTCCCCCATTTACTAAATTCTAGTGGTTTCACATTACATTGAAAATAAAATGAAAATTCCAAATCACAACCTACAGGGTCGCAGCTAATTCTCCATTTCCTTCCACTTCGCCCCTCCACTCATTGCTCTACAGCCTTTGAAAACTGTACTGTTTAATCCACTATATGAATCTTGGTCACTACCTGCCAGCTAACAATGACCTTCTTTCTGTTTCTTATACATGTTGTGTTTGTTCCTGCTGTAAATCTTTGGCATTCACTATTCCTTCTACTTAGAATAAGCTTTTCCCAGATTCTTATATAATAGGCTCTTTATTTGTAGTCAAATCTCAACTCAAATGATATCTCCTCAAAGAGACTTCTCCTGACCTCCCTATCTGAAGTAGCTAATTTTGTCAATCACTATCATACTACCTTGTTTTATTTTCTTCACGACATGAAGTATTATGAAATTATCTTATTTATTTAAGGTCACGAGGCTGTACTCTTCATGAGAAAAGCACCTATCATTTTATTCCCAGTGTCTATAATAATAGCTGACACATAGCAGATAACTCAAAGCACTACATGGTGAATCAATATTAAATTTTTAAAAATTATTACATCTTCTACTTTCTGAAGAAAAGAACTAAGTGATATTTTAATAACCCCCTGACGTATTCTGTTAAACATACAACCCAAACAATCACTATAAAAGCAAATACCTGTAAGACTCTAAGAAGAGTTTGTACTAGCTGATAGAAAACAGATTTACTCTTTTCACTTGCACACCTCAAATTATTTTCTAAAAAAAAAAACAAAAAAACACTTCTTTAAAATTGTTATATCTATTATGACTTAGAAGGCTATTCAAGAGCAAAATCAGCACCAACTAAAAGCATTCCACCCATTGATTCCCTAAGGTTTAGAAAAAGCAACAATAGTAGAGAAATAAATATCTCCTTCCTTCTACAAATAGTAATTGCAAAAGGTAATATAAGCTCTTTTTTGGTTACTAAGTAAGGTACAAATTTAAAAGACCTCACATTTATATGTTTCCAATGAAAACCAAATTTGTTTTTCAGAAAATATTGAACTTTTTAACTCATTAAAAGCGCATAGCTTACTTAATACGCATTTCAATTCAAGTATCATATTACATAAATATGTTAAGTATATAATCACATAAAATTTAAATGATCTGTATAAAATAACAGAATATGCATTTACATTCACATACACAGGAAAACAGATTCCCATTAACGTTTCATGTATTAATGCAAGTTCACGTTTTTCTGTTTGCAATTCTCAGAAATGAAGGCATCTAAATTAAATATAACTATGAGTCTGAATAGAAGTTTTAATAATTTGTCATAGAACACTAATTTATAGATGGTATGGCATAAGCACATGGCAACATAAACTAAGTGTTCTCATTTTTAAAAAATCTCCAACTAGATATTTTCCTTAATTCAAAACATCTGGCTATAACATTTTTCCTAGTCTTGAACTTTTTCTTAAGGTTTCCTCATGAAAGAAACATATTTAATTTAAGCCATGTTATCCATTGGCATTTTCCAACTTCTTTTTCATAATTCCTACCTCATTATGCTGTGAGGAAAATTGGTTTGATTTTATGACAAAACTGTGTAATGCTGAAGGGTGGCACCAGGCACAGAAAGGAGAGGCTGGAAGATACGGGTCTCTACTCTATGCTCACAAGTTACTCGACACTCTGC
>NW_006431043.1:1203225-1211862 GCF_000325575.1 Pteropus alecto | reverse complement strand
TGCTCTCAGCTGCCTCCTTCTTGAAACTCTTCTCCACCTCCCTTCCACCTGATGGAGCATTTTCCTCCAGAGTTGTCAGGCATCACCAGAAGATTTGTAGACACGAGAATCTGATACAAAAGAGCTTTCCAGAAAACCTTCCAATTACATCCAAAAAGTGTCAATATGATTCTATTTTTCCCACTTATTAAGCTAAATATTACAAACTATAAATCAAATTTAGGATAATAAGAGAACTAATTGCATGTATCAATAAAGTTTAAATCCTCTTCCTCAATTATACTAAGCCAAACTTCTTCAAGTTAGGATGATACGATGTCTGTGTGATAAGTTTCCAAGTTTCGGAGAATCCTTATTTTCTAAGTCATGAAGGAACAGATTTGGGGAAGCATAAACAACATAAAACTAAAACCAAAAAATATAATCAAAAATTAATTTAACTGCATAAATGAAATTCATTATATGCAAGTTTCTATGCAAGGCATCAATTTAGTCAAGCATATGTTCTTGTCTAATTCGGAATATGTCAACAGTATGATCACTCAGGTGGTGATGATAAGAAAATGTGATAAACACTATTCTGTACCTACCAGCTGTAATTCAGAACACAAGTATTAAATTCAAACAGAATCCAATATCACATGCAAGTAAAATGCAAGGGGATACAAGGTCATCAATAGTTTACTAATGCCATATTAAATAATAACAATGGGTGTGAATTTAGAAACATTATGCAGAATTTTAGGAGGGCATATATGTACACCTAAAGTCTGAATCTTATCACTGGATACTAAGTAAAAATGAGAAAAATTTCCCTTAAAACTAGTAAGTACTGAAAGGAAGTGTGGACCAACCAACCAACCAAAAGCCTCCAAAAATAAACAAAACAAACAAACAAAAGGAAGCAAAGTCATTATTGTGTTAACCCAAAGAAGAAATATTGTTGTATCAACTTCATGTATGCTGTAGAATAACTCTCTCCAATTAGCTTCTGCAGATTGTCTCATCTCAGACAATTAGAGCTAGTTCACAAAAATTGTCTCATTCAGAACATGCTTTGAAAGGGTTTACAAGATCCCAATGGAGCTTCCAAACTTGCTTTGTTTCCTAATTGAAAACTTAGAAGGTAATAACCTCCTCTCAAATCAAAGAAAGCCGGAAACCCTAGGATACAAAGCAGTTTCCAAAGAAATTTAAAATAAAATCATGTATCATTAAAAATTGAACAAAACAAACCAAGCACGTCTTCCAAAGAAGCAAAAACATGCCTTTGAAACAAACAGTAAGTCACCACTGTTCATTGCAGAGCAGCATGTCAGTTACAGAGTGGCAGAATGAATGTGCAAGTTGCCAAATTGAACTAATTCATGTTCTGAATTAAAATAAAACACCCTCAATGTTGTAGGCCACTTCTATTCACCAGCATTCCTAGGGTTTGCTGTGATCTGTCTTGAGAGACATGGAGGCATTGAGCAGCTGCTTTGGCTCATGCCCCACTCCTGGCGGGCACTCTTCCATGCAGGATTCCTTCATGGAATGACCTACATATGCACACATGTGGCAAAAACTCCAAAGACAAGGAGGAGGCAAAAGCTGCCCAATTCCCATTACAATAAAGTGACTGAAAAGCTTTCCTTTTGAGCAAAAGAATAAATGCTCCCTCAAGATCCACTTCCCAGAGCAGCTTCGGTGCTTCTGACTTCAGCTATTGCAATCCCAGCAGGGAATATATACAATAATCATGAATGCTCAGGTCATCCTGACAGCTAAAGATAAAACTTAATTCTCCCTTTCCACAGAAATGTAAACTCCGATGAAACTATTCATTTCATGTAAGTTAAATTCATTCATTTGCCTGTGTAATGATTCATCACAGAATGCTATGTGCAAGGACCTGGGTGAGAGCTTGTAAAAGTTACAAAGTTAAACTATATAGAGATCATTCCTCAAGGAGCCCCCGGTACCGGAGAAGAGTTACAACACGGACATAAATCGCCATGGGAAAATACAGAGTGTTGTGATGAGATTCGTCAATGTGCTTAAATCCAGCAACCAAATACAAATATCTATTGAACACCAATTATGCAATGACTCTTTTAAGTGCACTGATTCTAAAAGACATATACATAAACATGTATATTTTTACACTCAATAAGCTTATACTATTTAGTTGGGTAAATAAAACACAGATGTTAAGAAACGCAGCAATTACATATCCTAATCATTTTTGAATCCTTAGCACCTGGCACGTAGTGGTTCCTTGGTAAATGTGTTTTGTGAATTAATAGTTAACTGTGTGTATATATGCATGTATACATGTGTGTATTTGGATGTACATGGGTATATGTATATACAGATGCATATATCATATGTTACACCATACTTTAGAAGAAGCCTAATGCCTTTTAAAATGTCCCTCCCTATATTTGAGGTATTTCACCGAAATTAGCAAAGGAAGACTCACTGATACGATCCTTCATTACAAACACAGGTGATAGAAGAAACTTGAAAGACTTCTGAGGAAGAAAAATTTTTAGGAAAATGCTCTGCGTGAGAGACCAAGAGGGATTTAGTTCCAAAACTGAGACTTTTATGTCAGATGTACAGTGGGCCAGTCTGAACCCCAAACACAAAAGATACATCACACTGAAAACCTAAATATGTATTTGTCCAAGAAGAATATAGACTAGAAATGAAACATTAGCTATTAATTCAAAACAGATTTTTAAATTTGATAAAAGCAACCGGAATCACCTTCCACCTCTCCCCCTCTTTCCATTGTACAATCAGCCACTAGTTATTAATTCCATATTGTACTAGAAATCCCATCTCTTTTCTATTCCTAATGCTACTGCCTCAATTCATGACTTTTTTGCCTGACCTATTGGCTCATTCCCCACCCTCTTGTCTCAGAGCTCTTTCCAATCTATCTGGTCAGGCTATTCCTGCTACACACTGGCTTAAATTTCCTCAGCAGTTCCTGATTTTCCTACAAGAGAATAGCCACCTTTCTTATTACACCGTACAAAGGCCTCTGTGATATGGCTCCCATCTATCTTTTTCCACCTTTTCTCCTGACACATCCCTTCCTCCTGTCACCTATACTGTGCCCAAATGTACATGTATTCCAGCCATATCAGACTCTTTCATCTAAAGGCTACTCTAGTGTACTCTGTGATAAACAGAATAATGCCCACCCCCCCCCAAAGAGTTTCCCCATCCTAATTCCTGGAACATGTGAATATGCTACCTTACACAGCAAAAGGGACTATGCAGATGTGATTAAAGATCTTGAGATGGGGAGATTATTCTAGATTAACCATGTGGAGTCCAATGTAATCACAAGGATTCTTATAAGAGGGAAGCAAGAGAATCAGAATCAGAGGTGGAGATGTGACAATGGAAGTAGAAGTAAGAGATTGAGTTTGGAAGATTCTATGCCCCTGGATTTGAGTTCAAGAAAAAGCCACAAACCAAGGAATGCAGATGGCTTCCAGAAGCTGGAGAAGGCAAGGAAACAGATTCTCCCCTGGAGCCTCCAGAAAGAATGGAGCCCTGCTGACACCTTGATTTTAGGACTTCTGACCTCTGAAACTATAAGATAATAAATTTGTGTTCTTTTAAGCTACTAAGTTTGTGGGAATTTTTGCAGCAACAATAGGAAATTAATACACTACACTGTATGTCTAATATACCTTTTTTTTTTTGCAAGATCTTTAATAGAGATGGTAGATAGTTCGTTTTTTTAATACCTCGAATAATTCGGTCCAATTGCTTGTTTATAGTATGTTTTGTTAAAAAATGTTTGTTAAATATAAAAGAGTAACTAGAACTGACTAGTGAATACGTATGGACAATACCTAAAGCATCACCAGTTTCAGTTATGACAGATACATAGGTTTTATACTATGAAAAAACATGCAGCTTCAAAAATAAGCACTCCATATGTTTCCAAAACAATCATTATTAAAACTATGGGGAGACTGTATAAACAATTTTCAGAATATATGGATATGGAAAATAAAGAAATGATCAAACTTAACAAAGATAAATCATTTCACTGTTTTTTTTGTTTGTTTGTTTTTTTGTTACTAAAACTCAAATCTCTACAAACAAATATCTAAATATTTTAACCTCCTTATACCCAGATATAGCTGATATCGGTCAATGTTATTGAGCACTTAGTACAGTAGGAATTCAATAAATGCTTGTTAATAATTGTATACAGAATCTATTAATTCATCCATTGGGAAGATGAAAAGACGTCTATGTGATGTTAGGTTAGAAGTGCAAAAAACCCTGAAAGAAACTAACATAAACAAATATAGGTGTACACATTATATATAAGTACTCATAACTAAAAACTGGAGATTCTGTTCAAAGTATAGCAAGACAGTAGTGTATGTATCTGTACACATATATGTGTTTGTGTATGTATGTGTATTATATGCTATTTAGTTGAAAAGATGTTTATAATAGCTAAGGCCCTTTGGAAATTTTTCTTCTTTGAAAAACAAAACATTGCTGACCAAGAACTGCCCTTCAACTTGAACCTCATTCTTCTGGGATATACAGATAAGGGCAACTGCCTTTTCAAGGTAACTTTGCTTGGTGACTAGTGCTTTACATTAGCTTGATTATCCCCAGGACCCCTGCCTCCTAATTCCAAGCCCAGTCCTTTGACTAGAAAGAAAATCTAAGTGGTTTAGTACAGATCCATCCTCACTTGTTCTTCACTTCCATGTTCCTACCAGCAGCTCTTATATTAGTGAACAAGTGGAAAATCTTTAACGATTTTTTCTCCTATTGATACTTAAATCATTACAATGACGAGACTTTAATGGCATCAGAGTACTTTTAAAAGGAATTCTTAAATACTTTATAACATGAATGGACTTGTCTACATAATTTGAACTCTGATTATATAGGGATACAAGATGACATGATGATTATATCATGAAAAATGTAATATTTTTTTAAAGTCAGTGATAATTTCTATTATAAAAAGTACAAAAAAAACACATAAACCTATATACTATGACAATAAATTGGAGGAAATAAATGTTTGGAAAATATTAGGATCAATTAAAATAATTTCTGAAAAATAATTCTTTAGAAGTTTTCTTCCCAAGCTCATTTTCTCTCTGCTATCTGTATTTATTACTGCATTGTCATCATCTCAGAAAAGCCACCAGATGGCATTACAGAGTCCAATTACTTTATAAAACATATTTCTAGGAAAAACTGGAAGAATCCTCTTTTCAAATTAAAGTTGTTCTTTTTTCCTGATATGAAAATATACTGAAGAAAAATACTAATTCAATATAAAATATTAACTCAATAATCAGAATATTGAAACCTTTCCTGATCATTGATAAAAATAACTTTCCTTTATCATTCACAACAAATTTTATGTCCTATATGTAATATAAACTAAATGGAGCATGCTGTTAGAGATCAAGGTAAAATGCCAATGACAGAACTTTACTGAAATCAAGGTAACTAAATGAATTTGGAAATATTTTAGTACAGTAAGTATGATACAAATGGTAATTGAATAGTACTTTGGATACCCACAAGAAGCTTAGTGATATATTTTTAAATGTTTACATATAACCATCAGAGATTTTAAAACTTGGCAAGGTTAGCCACTGTTATTGCCTTAAGGAAACATTTTCCATGCAAGGCAACACTCTAGATGTCTTAAGAGACTATAACTCTATAAAAGGAAATCCGTCGTAAATAAGCAGAAAATGGGCTAAAACACAGTTTAGTATTTTGAACTGTTAAATCTAATTTCATTTAGACATGTCAACACCTGCAAGGAAAGCTACCTTATTTTTCACCTTAGCTTTGTAACTAAATAGCATGTGCTTTTTAACAAGACTAAAAATCATATTTCTTTCTTAACCAATCCTCTGTTTGGAACTTAATAACATCCGTGGCTCTCTGATATTACAACTAACTGTGTACCATAAAGTGAAATGTAGTTGACAATGGGCCTCAAGTACTTTAGCTACAAACTTTAGCCATCTAAATTTGTTTGATCAATTTGCAAATATGTAAAATACACTACAGAAAAAAACTGTTACTTTATGTACTGAGGATGTATTGAAGGTGTTCAATAAATGCTTGTGAAATGAACAAAAGGGTAAACTTCTGTTTCTACAGATAATGTTGTAGTCCAAAACTTTTGCTTTATGAAGAAGGAAACGGGTCCTGAAAGGATCAGGAACTTTCCTCAATCAACAAGGTTTATGACAGGCTGGACTGAAAACTGAGTTTCTTAATTTCCAGGTCTACAGGTTTCATAATACTCATCAGAACAACCTAAACCACTTCTGTCAAAATAACTCCAATCATGTTTTTAGTAATCATCACTGTAGACAAAAGTTGGCATGTCGATATTAGAATATCCTGCCAACTTCAGAGAGTCAACATGAGGATTAACCATGGCAAATTTTAATACACTGTAAGCCACCTTTTCCATCTGTTAGGATGAAGGGAACAAAAATTGAATCAGTATCCTCTACCTTCAGGAGATTTGTTTATGGCAAACATTTCAAATCTAGGTAAAAAGAATTTTTGTTGGCAAAAGCTTTATCCTTTCTGTAGTGCAATTATTCTCATTATCATGGATGACCAAGAATTTTACATTTGTCTCACCCAAATAGAAAAAAACAATAAAAGTAATAATTTCTAAGAGTTAAGTAAACTTTAAAAACTAAATGGCCCTTATACTTATTTTGTATAATATACTTTTAAAATCTGACTTCTTTCAGATCTCCAGATGAGATTATCCTGGATTATCTAAGCAGAGCCTAAATCCAATGACAACTGTCCTTATAAGAGAAAGACAGAGGGCAATTAGAAATACAAAGAAGCCCATGTGACAATAAAGACAGAGAATGGAATAATGCAGATACAAACCAATGAACACCTGAAGCCACCAGAAAAGGAAAGAGGCAAGGAAGGATTCTCCCACAGAGCTTTCTGAGGGAATGTGGCCTTGCCAACTCCAGGACTGCGAGAAAGTAGATTTCTATTGTTTTAAGCCACACAGTTTGTGGTAATTTCTTAAGATAGCCACAGGACACTACCTCAACTCGAGACCAATAAATCCATCAGCTCGATATTTCTAGTGATCGCCACAGCTCATATGTTCCAAACTGAACTCATTCCATCTCTCCATGAAAAAAACATCCACCCTCCTCTTGCTATAATTGGTAATGCCATCAATATAACTTCTCAAATTATTTCACAATCCATCTCCAGACAGTCATTCAATCCCAATTATTCTTCTAAACATTTGTTCAGTCTCTTTGACTGTAGTGTAGCTGAATGATTTTCCCTGACTGGTCCTCTGGAATTCACCAGTCTTTCCTATAGGGAGCATTATCTGTCCAAAAGCAGATCTGACCATGCCACTCTCATGTGTGACCCTTTACAGCTTGACTGTGTGTGTCTTTCCTTCTCCATAAAGGCAGCTTTACTTATGGACTGGTACAAACATCTGTGAAGCGCTACTGCATATATACCAAGGAGTTTCATCTCTATGGTGTATAGAAGATACCACAAGGAACAGATCCGCCAAATCAGATGCCCAACCTCACAGACTGAATTTTCTACAGGGATTTGCAAAGTAATTAAATATCTCAGCCAAAATTTTATGTTCTACAATATGAAATCTAAAATTCTTTGCAAGATATATGAAATCCTCATACTCTATGCCCAATCTACATTTTGGGCTTTATCTTAGTCACAAAGACCTATCTACTGCTCTCTTTAAATATGTGGTCCTTTCAAGTTTCTCTTTGGGGACCTTTAATATGATTGATGGCATCGCAATCCTCCTACTACAGAATTCTTTTCTCCATCTCTTTTTTTTCCAAATATCCCAAGTCTAATCATCAAACTCAATGGACTCTAACTTATAATTGGACTCTCTTCTGTCTTCCTTGTTCTCACTGCTGTTATTCTGAGTCAGGAAATCATTTTTGTGTCAGACATTTTTGGTTGAAAGGAACACAGACTCCTGTAGGATACCACAAAGAGAAAGGAATATTTTTGAATTTGTAGAGTACAGTGTATTTGTAGAGTGCTGATGAATATTAAAATTTATCAAAATCCAAAGCGTTACTAGAATTTGTTTCTCCTCTTTCTCCTTCTCTGTCTCCCTTCCTCTTCTCAGCCTTGGTTTCTTTTCCTTTTTCTTCCTTTTCTCCCCAATTCCTTCTCTCTCTCTTTTTTAAATCATAGACCATAGATTGTGTGGTCCCTTCAGCAAAAATTTCCAACATCCTTGTTCTTAACTCCCTCATTCCCATCTAGTTCCTGACTGACCATCTTTCTCTAATCCCTAGTCCAAATTCAATAATCGTTTGACGACTTAGCTATTATTAGTTAGGGTAGGAAGAATAATGCACTCACCTCCCCAAAGATGTCTACATCCTAATCACTGAAACATGTGACTGTGTTACATTACATTTAAAGAGTACTTTGCAGATTTGATTAATATAAGAATCTTGAGTTGGAGAGATTTTCTTGGATTATCTAGGCAGGTCCAATGTAATCAAAGAGACCCTTATATGGGAAAGAGGGAGGCAGGAGAGGCACCGCCAGAGAAGAAGTGACAAG
>NW_006431043.1:1201768-1203115 GCF_000325575.1 Pteropus alecto | reverse complement strand
GGAAAGAGGGAGGCAGGAGAGTCACAGCCAGAGAAGAAGTGACAAGAAAAGCAGAGGTAGGAGTGATGAGGGACCCTAAGACAAGGAATGTAGTCCACCACTAGAAGCTGAAAAAGGCACTGAAACAGACAGATTCTCCCCTAGAGCCTGCACCAAAAACACAGCCCTACCAACCTGTTCCTGACCTCCAGAAGTATAAGGTAAAAAATTTGTATTGTTTTAAGCCACTAAATTTTTGATGTTTTGTTAAAGCATCAAACAGGATACTAATATAACAGTATACCTAATTTCAACACGACCTCATGGATCGCCTTCAAGATAATAGTAGACTGTCCGTGGATCAGGGATTCATCCTCAGGTCCTGCAGTGGTCATCTCTGTGCTGTCTAGAATGAACATCAATTCCCTAACATGACTTTAAATATCCACCATTGACTGACTCCTCACTGCAGCCCTCCAGTTTTTACCCTTCCCTTTAAATATATAGAAAAACAGTCTACTGCCATGCCACCCTGAACAAGCCCAATCCTGTCTGATCTCGGAAGCTAAGCAGGGTCGGGCCTGGTTAGTACTTGGATGGGAGACCACCTAGGAAGACTAGGTGCTGTAGGTGTAACAAATAAAAAATAAGGGATTGTAAGCTGACAAAGTCTTTGCAATCTGTAAGGTCAACCAAGTGTTGCCTCACCTAAAAAAGTAAATAACTTAATGAATGAATAAATAAATAATAAATAATATATCTTTTATTGTCCCCCATGATACAGTGTCACACTGCCATATTTATTAACTTGGAATATTCCCCTCCCCATTGAGATCTTATTGAACTCACAAGATTCATCCATATTGACTTTTATCTACCCCATGTACATTCACCATGAACAAGTCATCAGTCTGCACGATTAATGTTAATCTATATCAACTTTATATAAAAGTGTAGTGACAACTAAAATGGAACAAGTAAGTCTATAGTGAAATTCATAGGTTTATCAGATGATCACTAAACAAAGATACAGGATTATTTTATTTTATTTATTAGCAGTAAGTTCTATTTGTTTGTTAGCCTTATTCTAATTAAAGACATTTCAAATGAATATTAAAATTATTCTAGACCTAATTTCAAATTTTATTTTAAAAAAAGATAAATAGAAGAGAATTTTTTCCAAGAAAAATTAAAGTGCATTTTTTAAAAAAACTTTATAAAGAAACAGAGCCTTAGAAATTTGGTCTTACAAGCTATCCCAAAGGAAAAAAAAGAGAAATGCTTCATACCTTTTGACATTTTCGACAAACTGGAAATAAACACATGGTAACATAATAAAAGGCAGATGCTGAGGGACTAGGTTGTCTC
>NW_006431043.1:1196001-1201747 GCF_000325575.1 Pteropus alecto | reverse complement strand
GAGAGCAGATACACATAAATCACACTGGCATGAGATGGAAACATCCCACCAGACTTTCTCACTCCTATTCAGTTAAATCTCACTTTCTTTACACACTAGCACAATTTCTTTTACTTAAACAAATGATGATCCAGAAATAAACACAAAGATTAGAACCTAAACTACCCTTACCTTTTCGTTGTTGTTGTTTTTACTTAAAGAAAACCAAAATTTTTAGTAACATATCCTAATGATTTATAAGTGTTTGGCCATAGTATTAGACTTATAATAAACACACAAATACTTATTTAAGAACAAGGCATTCTTCTTAATAGCTAAACTAAATTATTCTTCTAAAAATTCAATTTGTTTGCTTCTAGTTCTATTTTTCAGAAATAACAAACACAAAGATGAGAACCTAAACTACCCTTATCTTTTATAAATTATTCGAGCTTAGAGTTACGAGTTTGGGCAAACCTCTTGAGAGACTTGCCGCCTTCCTCTTGCTGTCAGAAAGAACTGAATCTAAATCATTTTACATGAACAGGTGTCTACTGTCAGGTTCTAGAATGAAGAAAATATCAACCCCCTGTGGTAACCCTTTTACTCTCTAATAGCTGGCTGCTTTAGGTAGCTTATATATATATATCTTAAATACCCACTAGAATAAGATGTATTCTTTGATTTTTATAATAGTCTCTAATTTTTCTCCATATGCTGCAATAATTGTGAACTTTTTTTTAATACTGAAGTCACTTGCTTAGTTATTGTGTATCAGTAATCATGAACAACCCCCTTTTCATGGTGATCTGTATTAAACAACACAGTTAAAACCAATACATTTGCATGACAGTACCTCTTTAAAGCAGCAGTAAATGTAGTAAAATTCAAATAATTTAAATAATCATTTTTTCTTTCCTTCTAACAAATTATCACGTGCATTTCAAGCTCATGTAAACACTCATGATTTGCAAAGGCTCACTGTCTTCATATTAGCATGCCTTAGATACTGCTTATTCAGACTATATATTTTGCTTCAGTAGTCTCATATTATAAATTATACTAAATTCTATTCATAAAAAAACAGTTTTTCTTGAATGCTCTTTTATTTTTCTAATACCGTGTTGGTCATGTAGCATCCTCACTGATGCAATCCAGCTTGAACATTAAAGCCATTATTCATTCATTCATGTAATATTACTTCATTAAAATATTTCATTGAGCCTTGACTCTGAAACACACACCATATCTGGCACTGTAGATGTTATAAGCCTAGATAAATCATGGTCCTTGCACTTACCATCTTATATTCTAGGGATGGATATGAGAGCAAAAAGAAACAGACAAAAGATCCAGATCCCTTTCTCTTCCTTCATCTCTACATCCGAGTCTCTCTAGCTTCATTTCTCTTCAGTGTCCCAAACCCTTGGGCCAAATCACAACTCACACTTTAGTTCCCCCAAAGTGCTTTACTCATACTTTGTACACAGTAGTCCCTCAACAGTTTATATTATTTCCCTCCCCCTGAATCCTATCCCAAATTCTCTTAGTTACACAAAATAAAAAGAACTATTTAAGAATAGCTGTTACTGAGACTATATTATCCTCTTGGAAAGACCTTGTAAAGACATAGCATTTCATAGACTGTAAGCCTTCAAATGAAGTAATGGCAGTATTTTTAGTTTAAAACTTCTACAAAGACACAATGAATATATTCAAAATAAACTAATTTGCATACAAATACACTAATAAAGAAGAAGGAAGAATGGAAGATAGGGAGAAGAAGAGAGAAAGAGAGGCAGAGAGGAGAAAGAAAAAAGGAGGAAAAGGGAAGGAAAGGAGGGAGGGAGAGAGAAGGAGGGGGAAAAGAGAAAGGAATGGATGGGAAAGAAGGAAGGGAGAGACAGACACAGACAAACAAGAACATCAAGCTAACCCTTCTAAAATAGTTAAGATACAAAGACTTTCTAAGCAAACATTTGCTTTACATGTGGTTTTTGTACAGAATTCTACAAATGACAGCAACTGAAATGTTTACTTACTAAATTGCTACAACACTTCACACACTTGAGGAGGAATAGGTAATATTGATAGTCTTTGTCTTTTTCTTCAAGTGCTGCTTATGAAAACTAAAAACAATGTATAAAATTGTTCCAAGAGGAAAACCATTGCATAACAAACGCTGAATATCTCCTTCCATACATTAAGAGCCTTGAATCTAAATGTTTGCAAAACTTTAGAACATTACCTGAGAGACCAGATTCACAGATCCAAAGCTTGATTGTTATAATTATATACATACCCAAAGTGACATTTAAAACAAAGCATTGTAAAGTTTAATTTTTAATATTTCAGTCAAGAATGTTATGCTATAACTGTCTCATTATAATTTGTTCATTAAATTAATAGCAATGGAGGTACTGGCCAATATAATAAACAAAATATACATCTACGGCTTATGTATAAAGAGCTCCTATTGCTTTCAAATTAGTTCTGTTAATGAGAAACAAATACTACTTCTAAACTTTTATGTAATGACCATATGTGTTTATCTAAAGTAAACACTATACATGATTAACATGCCATAAAAGTCAACATTACCATGTGCATTATAACCATATTTAATATGTTCTTGGTTATTAAAATATCTAGTTCTGATTTTCGAGTGGTCACAGTGAATTAAAAATAATATTCTACTAAAAGATGTATATGAAAAGCATTGGGTTTTGAACCATGTTTACTGACCTTCCAAAAAGATTTATAAAACTGAAAATAAAAAGAGAATTAAATGATAAGAAGAACAAAGATAAGTAGCTCTCTTAGTTAATATGTGAGATTGAACATCAAAAATTGATTTTTATTCCCTGGCCTTGATGCCTGTAAGTTTTATAGGTTGGGCTGTATGAGAAGACTGAGCCATTAATCTTTTAAAGAAAAAAATGCCAAGTGCAGTCCGCTTCTACTTGATCTATGGAATTCAGTAATAACACTCTTCAGTAAGCTACACATCTGCTTCTCTAAACAGAGGTGCAGGGTAACAGGCACCAGCTGAAATAAGCAAAGTAATATTATTTATTCCAAAACTACACACTCAATATTCAAAAATCAAACAAACTTCTATTCAGCTGGGTCTTAACATAGATACTGAGGGAAGCTATTTTAATTCACATTATACAGAAAAGTAAGCAAATCAAACACGTCGCTAAATCTCAGTACCTGCCTTAATTTTTCACATTTTGAAATAGAAAATACATGCGGTTTGAGAGGTTTTAAGTAGCAATATGACAATTATATTCGTAAATAGAACAAGGTCTCAGAACTTCTGCCAAACTTAGGGCAGTATTTTATTACCACCCTCCTAAAATAATTATGTCATTAAAATAAAAATTGAATCTGAGACAGGTCATTGAGTTTTCTGAGGTCTCTGGAGCAGGAGATATGAATTTTCCAACTGTCCCATATTTCTAGCTCTGTTCCCATGCTTCTCGAACATACAAAATAAGTCTCAATTTAATATAAGTTTTTTCCTTAGAGTTTATATAGAATGGGCCTGTCACCACGATTTGATGATGGAAAAAAGTCACATTTGCATTTCAATAAATAATTAGCATAGAGCTGACATACACAAAAACGACTGAAAAAAAAAAACAATTTTATGTAATCAAGTATAATCAGAAAAATGAAGTTTCTAAGATTCGATCAATATTTCTATTTTGGATAGCTTCATTTTGTTAAAATATTTATACAGATGAGTCTTTCTCTTCTATGTGGTCAGCATCTAAAACATTCATTTTAAGTACTTTTAATGTAAGTTACTATTTTAGAAAATATCACTGTTGTAGAATTTATCAGCTTTCATCATGACTTACACCCCGTTCCACTTACTCTCACTTCCATGGGTATGCCCAAATTCCTTGCAAGTGGCAAAGAAATCAAGATATCTGCTATTTGCTAGTAATCCATTCAAATTACAAAAAAGCCACAATATTATAATCCTGCTTTATGGTTTTCTCTCATTCAAAAAGATTCACCAAGAAGAAAAGATAAAATAATGTGTAAACATAGATTTTCACATTGCCTACAATCATATCAATGGCACACATAACAGGTATATAATAACCAAAAAGCTCTAGAGCCAATAGGCTCAGTTAAATTCCTTTTACGCTCAACCCTGCACCATCCCAAAGTACTCCTCAATTCCTCCCCACACTTCCTCGGAGTTGCTCTCTACTTTCCTTTCATGCGGCCTTTTTCACTACATAATCAATGTGAGTTTGAAGCTTCTTAACTTAAGGGACTGAGAATGGTTGCTGCAGCCCATCTCAGCCCTTTCATTCTCTCTCCTTTACGAATTCCAAAGATACATTTGTTCATGTGATATCATAACATTCTGCAGTTTCTTGTACATTATCTCTTCTTTTACCCAACTATCTCTCTAGAACTAATAAATAACACATCCTAGTTCCATCAACTAAACACAATACATTTCTCTTGCCATTACATCCAAAAGCTATAGCCTCAAAAATTCTGTAACCCCACATAAAATGTGTGTGGAAAGTCTTTCTAGTATCAGTGACTTATTAGATAAGATACAACTCCACATTGATAACAATGTTTATTCAATTGCCTTATATATTTCACTAGCTGTAAGTATCAACAGTTAACTTAAAATCAAGATGTCTGATAACGTAAAGTTTCCCATAAGTTTCACATTATTTTATTTAGCAACTCCATTCATATTACCATTCTATTTTACCTCTATATTTCCTACTAACATATTAGGAGATTTCTCCATTTTCTTTTAAGAACTCTGGTGCTTTCTTTAAATATCTGCAAAATAATTCACCAAATCAGCTGAAGTACAACCCTAAAAAAAGTCTGCCCTAAGCATAGCTGACATTGGAATGGTAACAGTAAAAGTTAACATGAAAAAAATTTCATAATATTTCCATGCAAAAATTAAAATGACACTCATTATAAAAGAATTTCCTGAAAATCATGTGATAAAATTAAATCAAACTGCAAGGTTTTGCTATTGAATCCATTCCAATTCATAGTAACTAACAAAATAAGCCATCTTTTTTTCAACCTATTCCTGCTTTTCTAGTTCCCTATGAATATGCTCCACTCACTTAAAGATATAGCTACAATATTTCTGTAATATGAATTCTGGTTAATTCTCAGTCTCTCCACAAATGGCACGTGTGTAAACATAGCACCACCGATTTAAGCCATAAAAAAGAGAGAAAAGGAACACTGCTTACCAGAGCCTCTTTTGGTCACAACCTTCAAACTCTGAGTGAAAGTAGCATATAAGAGAATCAAGTATGGAATCGGAGCTTTCATCTTCCAGCTCTTAATGGCTGTTCCCTAAAGCAAAGATAGAAAAGGGAAAAATACAGTTTTAAAGATACAGATCAATATTATAAGATTTTTGTGAGACTTCTGATCATGCAAGATTGGGGCAATGAATTCCACAAAAGGAAAGAATATGAACAGGATCTGTGTACTCTATTTTCCTATATGCTGTGGTTCCTAACTTAAATCAAAACCAGTAATGTCAAAATTTCTCTAGGTCCCCTAAAATGTTTTAAAATCTTATGGTCACTTAAGGTTTAAAATTTTTCTCTATTTAGAGAATCTAATTGTATTTAGATAAGTGGAAACAATTCCTTCCAAAAGACTATTTTACTAACAACTTGTTTTCAATATAAATTGCCAAACACTGACATTTTTAATTTTCCGTGCTGCAACAGAATGATTTTAT
>NW_006431043.1:1190071-1195939 GCF_000325575.1 Pteropus alecto | reverse complement strand
TCATAAATTCTATACCTCTAAAGATTTAATTATAATTTTACGATTCTCTTTCAAAAACTCTAAAAGATACTTTGAGAGAATTTAAGACTGATTCTATTGAAAGAAAGTACACTGTCTATGAAAGCTACAGGAAGATACATTATTTCTTCCCATTACAAGGCTCTCAGAAGGATACTAGAAGGAACAGTAGCCTAGTGTTTGGATTTTAAAAGGGGGAAATATTTCATTTAAAATTAACTGAAATGAACATTGTCTTCCTCAGAAAATCATCCTTCTTTTTTTTTTATAAGACTGAGAGCAGAGCTGAAAGACTGAATTTCAAAAAGTAGCAAGTCAGAACACAGTTCAAAGATATTGTCAATCCATGACAGCACAAGTTTCTCTGTAAGACAGTTGAAGACTAATCATATTCAGCTTTCTATCACTATGACTTTATTAAAGATGAGGAAGCTGAAATGGTGATTTGACAGTCACATATTTCTCGCTCTCCTAGCACCTCAGATACCTCTGAATATTTTTCAATGACTAATTCATTCACATTAATAAACGTCTGTTAAAACACATTTTAATTCACAAAACAAAATCAAAATCCATTCACTTGCTGTAAAGTGTCACCATCCTTTTAGTCAGAAAGTCAGTGAATTTTTTAAATAAGCATTGTGAATAAGCTATTTTAATTCCAGCTCCTTTCAATGATGATAGCCTGTTTCAGTTTTCTAACCAAGGACTTTGAGTTCACATAAAGATATAAATGAAACCTAGTCGAAAAGCCAACTCATCAGCCACATCTGAAAAAATGCCACCTTAAGGGGCAAGCCTGAATCATGCATTCCTAAAGCCCCAATTCCATTTCTCAGCTACCACACTAACTGGAGCTGCAGGAAATCTTCAAGTTGATATCTGTAGCCTTCAGGTTAGCAGAGAGAATCAGTTCTTCTCTCAGTGTGAGTTTAATCAGCACTGTCCAAGAAACTCCAGGATCCAACTATACACTGCAAAACCTTCCTGCTTAACTATCTTATTACTTTACTCTTGTTCAAAATACTATTTCTTTACTCATTTAATTTTTATAGGGCATACAGGCTAGTTTGTGATTCTATTTCTTAAAATTAAATTGCTTTGGAAAGCATCGATTTGGTAGCATCAAGATCCTTAATTGAATCCCTTGACACACTGTACATCAGGGAAAACAAAAAAGAATTACACAGCATTTTACAGATTTAACATCTTGGTCAATCTACAATAATCTTCATGAACCTCTGTATTTTATATTGAAAGGCAGATTAAGTATGTATACTCACAGACATCCAAGCTTTGTTGTAATTGTTGCATAGTTAAAACTCTTACTCAGAAATCACAAAGCAAACTTTAAATAAACATTTACTGAGGTTCTCGTGTGGTTTCTTTTGTCACATAGTAGCTCATACTATCAATGATCTAATTTCAAGAAGCCTTAATTTCTGGGTGGATGGACCTGAAATGATTCACCACTTGGCTTCATATAAACCACTATTAAATCTTATGCATATCACAGTGGTTATAAGCAATCAGCCTCTCTGGGTTCTTAACCCAGTTTTGCCACTTCTGAGCTGTGTGATTTGGGGCAAATAACTCCTCTGTGACTAGTTCCTTCATTTGTAAAATAGGTATTATTATGGTACATATAGCATAGTGCCTAGAAATACACTGGCGCCAAGAACAAACTAAATCATTGAAAGCTGCTGCTGTTATTATTTTATTGCAGTTGATTGTTGTTGCTATTATCATTATTAACAACACTATTACAGACTCAACTGACATCATCTCACCTGTGAAACTTTTTGTACATATCAGCTTTCTTTACATCCTACCCTACAGTATTAGCTTATCTCTTTAATTATATGTCTTTCTATTCTACCAAACTTGAAGTCCCTCCAGGGTAAATGTGTTTTATTCATCTTTTTATAACCAGTGCTCAACAAATGTTAGCTGAAAAAAATGAATGAATGAAAGACTGAATGTGGCTGCTGTTATCCACAGTTGAATTTTGGCATTCAAACTCATCATTTGATAAACACTTATTAAACATATATTAGTTACAAGATGCTGTGCTATGGTGCAGTAGGGACACAAAGACAATGTAATGCACCTAATAAAGAAGGCTCACAACCCAATAAAGGAGACAAATGCTTATCTATTTAATTAGACTGGCCCTAATGCCATATGGTAAGTATAATGTGCTGAGGGAGTAGAGGGAGGAATCTATTAATTGTGTTCCAGGTTGAGTCTGGTGAAGTCATAAGAAAGGGCTTTCAGAAGAAGAAACATCTCAGCTAGGTCATAAAAGAGAGACTTTCTAAGAGAAAGAGAATTCCATGTCTAGGGCAAAGGATAAGTGAGATTGTCAGTCTGGTAGGCAGAATAATGTCCACCCCCAAATGTACCCATGTTTGAATTTCTGGATCCTATAAATATGTTACCTTGTATGGCAAAGGGACTTTACAGATGTGGTTTAAGGATTCTGAAATGGTAGATCATGATTTGGGCAAGCCCAATACAATCCTTATAAAAGAGCAGTACCAGAATCAGATTCAGAGAGAGAAAATGTAAGGATGAAAGCCAAGGTCAGAGATTGGAGTGATGTACTTTGAATGTGGAGGAATGAGGCATGTGCCAAGGAATGTACGTAGCCTCTAGAAGCTGGAAACGAAAAGGAAAGAGATTGTCCCCTAGATCCTCCAGAAGAAATGCAGGAATGGCAACACCTTGATTTTAGCCAAGTGAGTCCAATGCATTTTGGACTTGTGACCACCAGAACTATAAGATTAAAATTTTGTGTTGTTTTAAGCCACTAAGCAACAATAGGAAATTGTTACAGCAAAAATGTGAAATGATAAGTTTCAAGAATAGTGTAAATAGACCACAGGTTGGGGGCTGTAGTGACAGAAGTTGAAGATGTCTATGTAGGATTGTTAATAACAAAATATGCTAAGTACGAAGTTAGGACTTTCCCTTCATGCCCCACATGATGTTTTTCACTCATATTTTAACTTCATCCAATGATACTTCAGGCACCTTCACTTTCTTTACCATTTTTTAAATCATAGAAACAATATGTATATTGAATACATTTCCTCAGAATACCCATGATGGCTCACCTAATATTCTGATTTGCCCCTTTCACACACTCCTAAGATTCTTTGCAATACATACAATGAAGAATCAATGGATGCTTATTGGTGAATAATCTGAACTGTTTTAGAAAGCAAAGTTTGAAAGTGAAAGAAACTAGTTATCAGGCAGTGGTACAGGAAGATGAAAAAGAGGGTCCACCTTAATGCTGTAGTGGTGAATATTGGGAGAGCAGGATGGGCTCAGGAATAGAATTTAGTGACATATTTTTTTTTAAAGTGGCATTAAAAGGAAGCTTCAAAAGTGGATCTGATGCATATAGTTTGAGCGACTAGGTCTATTATGATACTATTCATTAATATGTAGAAATAGAAAAGATATTTGGGGCAATGAGGGTGGAGAAATATACAAAATTACATTTGAAGCATGTAGATTTTAAATTGTCTGTGGAATTCCCTGTTAAAATTGTCTTGTAGTTAATTGAAATTATTAGCCAGAAGCTCAGTGGAGACATGGAAGATAACAACATTGTAATTGTAACTGAAGTTAAAGACATGGGTTAGGATAAACAAGGAAGAAAGTACAAATAATAAAGAAGGCTTACGCATCCAACTCTAGAGCCTACCAGTATATATGAGACAGGCAAAAGGAATCAAAAGAGAGAAAAAGGGAAAACATTAGGCTTTAAAGGGAATGTGAATCAGGAAAGAGTTGGGCCAATGAAGCAAGCAAGGATATTTAAGGACACAATCAACAGAGTTTATGTATTGTAAGCATAAAGAAACAACTGCTTTAGAATTAAGATGCTTCTGGTGATATTGGCCAGTTTTTAGTGGGACAAATGGGGGCATAATCAGAAAATTGAAGGAGGAAAATTAGCTTCATTGGCTTGTTTCTGAATGGTAGGTAAGTTTGGAAGTAAAATAGAGGGACTCTGTAATCATTTGTTTTACTCTACTTACACAGTAGAGAATTGGTTTTAGAATAAGAATGAACTAGATTAAGAGTCTTACCTTATGTTAGGTTACAGAAGCTATTTCATCTCTACACGTCCTGGTTTTATTAGCTACAAAGCATGGACGTAAGTACGTGCCAGATGTATTTCATTTCAGTTTATTTCATTTCTGATCTACTTTTCCCAACACACTGAGGCAGTAAATATATTTCAAAGTTTTACAGCCTTTAAATAATTGCCTTTATGGTAGCTACCAGAGTATTTAACAATGACATTTAACTGTAGACATTTTTAAATGCTAGCTTTTTTCCTATATCTTCTTTCCATTCCTGGCTAGTATGTAATAATTACTTATTCTAAAAAAAATGATCCATTATATTTTATTTAATCCTTAAAGCTTTTACATTGCCAAACACAAGATTGTACCAGTCATTTTCTTCACTCTAATCAAAGTATAATTAAAGTATCCATTTGTGCATGAAACAAAGTATTTTACCAAGTACACCATTTACATAAAGCAATGCATGTTAAAGTTGTGAAATAGATTCCCTAAGGAGACGATAACAGAGGCTCTGAAAGACTCTGCAAATAAAACGTTACCAGAAAAAGACCAGACAAATTGGTGTAGATGATAGAGGCTTTGTTCATTTCCTCTTGCGACCACATCAAAGTTGTGACAGAAACAAGGCACAAACAGCAAGCAGAGTCGGCTGGGGTCTAGATGAACAGAAGCCCTACAACTAGGGAGAAAAATAAGAAATCACCCTGCCATGGTTGGAGGTAGGAGAGAGCGAAGATACAAGGCTGCTGGATCCCCAGTGGCTCAGTGGGACAGAGACTGTGGCACCAACAGCTGCAGACACCTTTTATAGGGCCCATGTCTGCAATTGGACTTCATGGTGACAGACCTACTCACTATAAGTACCACCTCCGGGTAGGCTGGTCAGGGGGCACCAGGGACTTACAGGAGGACACTGAGTTGCTGGAGCAAGGGCTGGAGGCAAGACTCTCTCCTGGGTAGAAGTGCTGGTGGTATCCATTGTTACTCTCTTGAGCCCTCCCCTACTCCCAGTGTGTGGACTCAGCATCGCCATAGCTGAAACTTCAACAAACTGGATAACAGAGGTAGCTCCACCCAAAGGATTTCCTGAAACTCCACCTCCTCCAACTCACAGTCCCACCCAAGCCACATCCAGGTGTGTCCTCTGCAAGTCAGGTGCTCCTTGCTGAACAGCACCAAGACTCATACTGGTGGCAGCTGGCCTCGGTTTCTGGTGTGGCCTCTTGAGGAAACTATAAGAACAGCATCTGTGAATTGCTTGCTGAATCTTAACAGGTGGCCCCAGAGGGACAAAGGCTGGGATTAAACTTGACCTGCAGCTGAATCCCTTTCAGGACTGTATCACTAGACATCTACTACACAAAGTCACGCTAGTAAAACCAGAAAACTTAGTTTTGCTTAGTACATAGAAACAGACACAGAAAGGCAGCCAAAATGGGAAGACAAAGAAGCAGAACCCACAGGAAAGAAAAGAACAGAGATCCAGGAATAATGGGGTCAAGCAATCTAAAAGATGCAGAGTTCAAAACACTGGTTATAAAGATGCTCAATGAACTTAGGAGAAGTGCAGATTAATTAAGTGAGAACTTTAACAAAGAGATAAAACACATAAAAATGGAAATGGAAATTACAAAAGGGAACCAGTCAGAAATGAAGAACCCATTATCTGAGATGAAGAGTATATTAGAGGGAATCAACAGAGTGGATAAAGAAGAGGATCGAACCACCAACATAGAGGATG
>NW_006431043.1:1184836-1189944 GCF_000325575.1 Pteropus alecto | reverse complement strand
TAAATAGACATACAATCTCAGGAAACTCAGAGAGTCCCCAAAAAAGATGAACTCAAAGAGGCCCATACCAAAACACATTATAATTAAAATGCCAAAGTATAAATACAAAGAGAGAATATTAAAAGCAGCAAGAGAAAAGCAGTTAGTTACCTACAAGGGAGCACACATAAGACTAGCAGCTGATTTCTCAAAAGAAACTTTGCAGGACAGACGGGCTTAGAACAAAATATTCGATGTGATGAAAACTCAGGATATACAACTGAGAATACTTTATCCAGTAAAGCTATCATTTAGAGTCGACAAATAAAGATTTTCCCAAACAAAAATAAGCTAAAGGAATTCATGACCATCAAGCCAGTATGACAGGAAATGTTGGAGGGACTTCTTTAAGAAGAAAAAAACATGTACCAAAAAAAGGAATAAATAATGGTAATAACTACATTCCTATCAACAAGTAACTCAGATGGAAAAGAATTAAGTTCTCCAACCAAAAGAATGGATAAGGAAACAAGACCACTACATATGCTGCCTACAAGAGACTGACTTCAGATTAAAAGATACACACAGACTAAAAGGAAGGAAATGGAAAAAGATATTTCCTTGCTGGATCTAGAGGGTATTGTGCTGAATGAAGTAAGTCAGATAAAGATAAATACCACATGATTTTACATACATGTGGAATCTAAAGAACAAAATAAACAAACAACAACAAAAATGGAAACAAACTCAGATATGAAGAATATTTTGAGGGCTACCTGATGGGAGAGGAGTTGAGGGGGATGGTGAAAAGAGCAAAGAGATTAAGAAGCACTAAAGGATAATTACAAAAAAAGTCATAGAAATAAAAAGTGTAGCATAAGAAAACAGTCAACAATGTTGTAATAAATATGAAAGGGTGAGGGCACTAGATTTAGTGGGGTGATTGCTTTGTGAGTTATATCGATCTCTAATCACTATGTTATACAACTGAAATGAATACATTATTGTATGCCAACTATAATCAAAAAAACTCATTGAATTGTACAATTTAAATATGAGCAACTAGTTTTCTATTATATTTTAATAAAGCTGGAGAAGAGAAAAGTTACCAAAAAAGCACAATATTTAAAATGAGTCCCAGGGAAACTTGTTCCTTATATCATGAACCTGTGACAATTAACTTGAGAAAAATCCACTGTTCACAAATTATGAAGATTTATATACATTTATTTTATTTTATTTTTTTAGTTCCTACCATGTTTCAGATGTTCTCCTAAGTACTGGAGATATAAAATCATTAAGAAATGGTTACTGTGGCAAGGATCACATGGAAATCAACAATTATAGTAAAGAGAGCACTGTTATAAGAATTATCGAGTCTATGGAAAGTGCTCAGTGCAGTCTGGAAAAGTCATGAAAACTTTCTCAGAGGAGGGTAACATTTGGGCTGTCTTTGGACCATGGTGGAAAGTGTTTAAACAGTGATGGGCAGCAGGTTACAAGTAGAGAAGGACAAAAGAGTACACAGTATATTTGAAAATCCACTAGTGAAAATAAAATTATATACTTGACGATCTATTCAATACAGGTTGGTGAGTAGGAGGGAGTATACATTTAGATGATCAAAAATAAGTTTTAAGTCACTAGGGTCAGTTTTTACAAATTGGCCCAGACACAGTTCTAGTTGTTTTTTTGTTAACACAATCCTAACCAGAAGATCATTCGTTAATTGTAGAGCCTGGCTGGCAAGGGAATATTAAGGTTCCAGATCTTATAACCCAGCTTTTATACTGATCTCCAAAAGTTAATTCATAATCTCACTAAAAGGCTAAGGTGACGATAAAATATTTTAGCCATATGGTCCTTGACAAATTCTTCTACAAAAAAAAAATGAAGAATATAATACTCAATAGTCAAATAATCCTGTCCAAAATGCGAGTTTTCCTTATTTAAATATTGTCCTGAGAATTACACACCAGAGTAGTTTGTACTAGAACAACCTGGCATAAAATGCTAGAATGTCCTGCAAACCAAAAGAGTGGAGTAGTAGCTGCAGTTAATGAGATAATTGACACACCTACTGGGTGGCATTAGTTGAAGCTAAAAACTTGTAGAAGGACCCTGTAAGGAAAGGGCTGACTCGATTCTCATGAAGTCTGGACCCTACTCTTCAGAAGATGGAAAGCCAATGGTGTTTAAGAAACTGAGTGTCATAACAAGAGTTGAGTTAACGTCTATTTAATCAACTAAGAAGACCAATAAAATAAAATCAAAAGTGAAAAAGAGGTGATACAAAATATACAATGACATTAAACATTTAGATTATTTTCAATTTTACTAAATATGAAAATTCTATAGAATAGATGGTGTTTTGAGACTATAAATTACCAAAATTTACTAAACAAAAGAAAAATATGAATCAAAAACATTTTAAAGTTCTAAATACCATTAAGTATAAACTCCAAATATTTCTGACTACAGAAAATAACACAGATGAGTACTTTCAAACTTTCAAATAATACAGTGTGTTACAAGGAACATAAAACCATGATTATGGTTGTAAAAACATAGAAAACATTGAAAAATTGACAAAATAAGTTATCAGAATAGAAATAATTTAATAAACTTTATAATACTAGAAAAATACTGGCAAGGGTAGTTAATGTTACCACTATATTTAGCATTAATCTAGAAATCTTAGGCAGCAAAATGGCCTAGGAAGTAAGAATAACAGCTATAAATATAAATATTAGAAAAGAGAAATACAAAATATTTATTATTCATAGGTTATAGTTATAAATTTTTAGAATATTATAAATTATCACTATAAATGGAGAAAAAGAATGTACCCCAAGATGAAAATATTGAGCACTTTGTCGATTACTAACAAAAACTGTCAAATTTTTCAAAATTGATATTATTCACTTCTAGTCAAAATTCAGATGGAATTTTTGTTTTGTTTCTTGAAAAATTAACTCTAAAATTGGAATGGAAGAATAAACAAGACAGAAATTTAGGAAAAAAGAATTTAGTAGGACTTGCCCTGGAAGATACCAAAATGCATTTTAATTTTAGTTGAAGTATACAATACAGCCACAAAATTTTGATAGACTTAACAATGAAAGGTATATACACTCTGAACCAGATATGAAAATATATAAAATAAACGATAAGAGAATATAACATTGAATAGACAAATGAAATCTGTCTGTGGTAGTAAAAATTCTGATATGGCCTCCATGATTCCCAACCCCTGGTGTTCAACCCTGTAGAATCCTCTCCCTTTGAGAATGGGTGAGGCCTATAAATATGACGGGGTATCACTCCCATGATTATGGCAAAACTGAAGATGTTTTATAGTTGTGAATAAATCAACTAACCAGTTGATCTAAAATTAATCAAAAAGATTACACTGGATGGGCCCAGCCTAATCAGGTGACCTTTTAAAAGACGGTCTAGAGGTCATAGAAATAAGATGTCAGAGAAACATGAAGCAACAAAGATGCTCTTCTACTGGCCTTGAAGGGAAAAACTGCCATATTGTGGAGAGAGCCACAAGTCATGGAATGGTATTCGGCCTATAGGAGCTGAGGGCCTCAGTCCTATGACCACAAGGAACTGAATTCTGCCAACGACCACATGAACTTGGAAGAGGACTCAAAGTCTCAGATGAGAGTTCAGGCTGGCTGATACCTTGATTTCAGTCTTGTGAGACAGTAAGAAGGAACCCAACTGATCTATGCCCAGACTCTTGACCCATGAAAGCTGTGTGATAATATATTTGTGTAGTTTTAAGCTGCTAAATTTGTAGTATTTTGTTATGCAGTAACAGGTAATATATTACCTTAAATAATCATAAATCCAGAGACTTATGTAAAGAGATATTTAATAAAGCATTATTAAAGTATATCATTAAAATAAATTATAGAGAATACCTATAAGATAAAATATTATTTAGCCTTCAGAAATATTTTTGAAGTTAATCACTTGAAAAAATAGCCACAAAATGTTAAGAGATAAAAGCAGAATACAACCCAGTATAGAGAGCATATTTCTTATTATGAATAATATGAATATAGATAACAGAAAAAAATTACATCACAGCATATAATATGGTCTTTGTAATCTTAAATAATTATACTGATTTTGATTTTTCTCCGTATCACTATGTTTGTCCAAGTTAAAAAAAATGAACATGAACTGCTTTTATAAAAATACATGTTTTTCTATCATTTACAAATTTCCTTACAAAAAGTTTTAAGGTTTAAAGCATCCATCAACCCATGAATGGATAAAGAAAATGTGAGATGCGCACACACACAAACGCGCGCACACACACACACACATACACACACACACACAATGGAATAGTATTCAGCCTTAAAAAAAACAAAGGAAATCTTTTAATTTGTGACAACATAAATGGACCTTGAGGGTATTATGCTAAGTGAAATAAGCCAGGCAGAGAAAGACAAACACTACGTGACTTCACTCATGTGTAGAATCTGAGAAAGTCAAACTCATAGAGGCCGAGTAAAATGGTTGTTACCAGAGGCCTGGAAGTTAGGGAAATGAGGAGATATTGATCAGAATACAACATTTCAGTTATACAAGAAGAATAAATTCTAGAGATTTAATGAACTACATAGTGACTATAATTAATAAAAATGCATTTTATACTGAAAATTTGCTGAAAGAATAAATCAAATATTATCACCACACAAAAAATAATGACAGCTCTGGTAGGTGACAGATGGATATGTTAGTTCGCTTGACTATGATAATCATTTCACAATGTATATGTATATAAAATCATCAATTGCACACCTTAAATATATGTAATTTTTATTTGTCAACTATACCTCAATAAAGCTGGAAAAATTTTAAAAAATAACAGTTTTTACAGAATCAAATTATCTCAAATTTTTCAAGAATCTGATTTACTATTATCTTAATTCTACAAGTCAAAATCACAATTCTCAATCCAAGAGTCATCCAGATAAACCACATTGTGCTATTTGCCACTACAACAATTTGCAATATTCTCGGTCATAAGATCCACTTTAATGGCTCATTAATAAAAATGCTAGGATAGCAATCAGAATCTAATTAAAATAGACTGGGCGCAC
>NW_006431043.1:1159023-1184789 GCF_000325575.1 Pteropus alecto | reverse complement strand
TATACCCATTAAATTGTTCCAAGCAGATAATAAGCCTTAAGTATTCACTGTATAATTGAAAGAATGAAATGTATACCATAGAAGAGTTATTTTCACAAATATATCCATACGTTAGTACTTTAAGGAAATACTTGAAACTCTAGAATGCATAAGAGAGATTATTGTATATCCTTTTGATGAAAAGTTGGAGCCTTTGGTGTTTATCCAATCCTATACGTACACCTCTGTCTTTAGATACACTATTTTAAAACTCCGAGAAGATAAACTTCTAGAAAGCTAAAAGTGATACAAATAATTTGTGTCCAAAAAAATGCAAATTATTTGTGTCTGGTGGGATACGCTGATTATCGCCCTATGTATAGACCAGTTGTGGTAGATCTATTCCAAAATTCCTCTACTGCATACAAATTTGTGGTTCTTTCACATTTCTTCTGGACCAATTGTAACATCTCTTCTAGTTCCTTCATTATTAGTAAATTAAGTAAATCTTTAACACGTGTTCATTTTACATCTTTCAGTCATAATTTTTTTGAAAATTACTTTATAACTACATTCATTTATGATAATAAAGTTAGTCAATGAATGCTTGAGATAAGGAGAGTATTTTTTAAAGTTTCAAGAAGAAATTACAATAAACTACTTTTGGTAAGATTTCCTATTCTAGTGAGTGTTTAGTATCATGGTGTTTTAATCAGAAGCCACATGATAAAGACACTGTCAGGGCAGTTATATAAGAGATCAGTGGAATTGCAGAGATGTACAGAAAAAGTCTATTTCCATAACATTATCATCAACAGGAACTAAACATATTTTGAGACATTAGGCTTTTTTCTCAGCTTTGGAAAGGCAGAAGAACTATCTACCCATCTGACAGGAAGGTGGCTGGGACGCAGCTTCCCAGAAAATGTCTTCAATATTGAGGTCATTTGAAATTTATGCAATCATCTTTTGCAAAGTCTAGAGTTGCTTAGTGTTATCAGGTATAGCTTAGAAAATCCCTGGCACTAGCTGATGTTTGTTTACACAGACAGACCTGAAGAAATATACGGTGAAGGTGGTTAAGTGCATATAATCAAGACTAAATCTGCCTGTGTTTGAAGCCCAGCTCAACTTTTTACCAGCTGTGCAAACTTGGACAAATTAATGATACTTAATATCTCTAGACCTCTGTCCTCTCACCTGTAAATTGGGCAGGGGAATGTCTTCCCCTCAGAGGATTACTTCAAAAATCAAATACAATAATGCCTGATTAGCAATAAACATTGGTGTACAATTGGGTGCATATTACCCTTGATTGTTATAAGCCACAGAACATTTACAGGGCTGTGTGGATAACTATAGCCTTAACTGAGTAAACTATATGTAGTAATTCCAAATTTAAATTACTGGAAATTATTGGGGAAATGAGAATATTCCATGTGCTGCCAGAAAATTCTATAAAATTCGATATAACTCATACTTATTTGGTGACAAGAAAAATCCAGTAAATGGTTGAACCTGACTAGCTCAAATGGAAAGCGCACTGTGTACCAGAATAGAGAGCATAAATAAAAACATGATACAGTTTCCATCTACCACCTTTCTAATTCACCTGTCTTAAGCCTTTCGTATTCATCATGTCCTCCACTGTAATTCGGCTGCAAAAGCTCACACTAAAGAAATTTTGGGGTTCCAAAGCCAGCAGATTGGATGAGGCAAGTGACAAAGCCAGGGAGGAAAAACAAATCTATTCCATCATTGATCTTGTGAGCTGCAAACATGATCCTAGCTGAGTGGATTTGCCCTCCTTTGTGAGTTCTTCCTGCCCAATACATTTAACAAAGAATTGGATAAACCTGCCTCTTATCACATTTCTGTGTGTTTAAAATTCTACATGTTGAAGAAACTGCATCTCTCAAGAAAAATTGGCTTTATGTTAATTAGAATTCCAAAATTTGATGTCTGTCATATGTGGCAAAAAGTTTTTAAAAGTTTTATTTTTTTTTCCATTTAAACTCAATATAGCCACAGTTATAACAAGGTCTGAGGAGAACAAGATAGTGAGAGAAAAGCTAAGGAAGGCAGTGCTCCTCAGCCTTGGTCACACCTTGGCTGGGGTGCTATAGAAGAGACTAATGGCCCAGGTGATGCTCAAACCACTGGTCCATCGACCACACTTCGAAAAGCAAAGGTCTAAGCAATAGTACTTTTTCAAGTTCCCTATAACAGGGTTTCTCAACACTGCTGTTATTAACACTCTGGGCCAGGTAATTCTTCATTGTGGAGGGCCGTCCTGTGTGTTGTAGGATGTTTAGTGGCATCCATGGTCTGTACCCACTAGATGCCAGTAGAACCTTCTCCAAGTTGTCATAATCAAAAATGTCTCCAGATATTGCCAAATGATCTGTGGCATGACTGGTACCTCCATATCACAATTTAATCACTAGTTAGAATAATCAGCTCTATCAGACAGAAAAATCAGTTCTGAGGCTATGAAACACAGCAAAATTTGTTATGTTTTATAAAATGCTTAGTACCCACCCCTGGGTACTCATTAAAAACATGACAACCAAAGCTGACAGAAAAAGAAATATAAGTATTTGTCCTATGCGTCAATAGGTCAATAGAATCTTCTTACAAAGGAAACAAAATGCAACGGAAAGCTTTGTGTTCGTTTAAAATAACTGTTAAAATTAAAATACAGTGAATGCATTTGTGCTAGACAGAATAATGGCCCCCAAAGATACACCCTAATCCCCAGGATCATTAAATATGTTACCTTTCATGGGAAAAGGGACTTTGCAGATGTGATTCATTTAAAGATCCTGACATGGGGAGATTATCCTGGATTCCAAGGTAGGTCGAATATAATCACAAGAGTTTTTTTTAAGAGGATGACAAAAGTATTAAATTTAGGGAGAAGGCCATGTGATAATGGAAGCAAAGATTTGAGTGCCGAAGCCATGAACCAAGGAATGTCAGCAACCACTAGCAGCTGCAAGAGCCAAGGAATGGATTCTACCCTGAAGCACCCCCCAAAAAAACCAGCCCTGCTATTTATAGCCTTGTAAGACTCAGTCTATACTTCCAACCTCCACAACTGAAAGAGAATAAATCTGTGTTGCTTTGAACCACAAAGTTTGTGATAAATTGTTTCAGCAGTAACAGGAAGCTAGTACAATACTGAAGAAGCCAGAAACTTATAAGGAATAGTTACTTTATCACTAGCATTTGTGGATAATTGTAGTAATTATTTATACTTTCGTATCTGATTTTGCATATATTTTCAATGTTTATCAATAATATTAACCTATGTTGAGCACTTCCTTCATGCCAGTCATGTATCTAAGTACTTTACACAGACCATTTTGTTAATCCTTACAAATTTTCAATCAGATAGATGCTACTGCTGTCTATATAAATTATCTTTCTCAAAGTTGCACAGATAGAAAATTAGTTTCCTTGTCTTCTTTTGACAATATTTTAAATAGTCAGTAATAAGTAAAAGAGTTAGTTCTTAGAACTCCGATCCAAATATACCAATAAACAAAAACACAAATGATCCATATCCAATGATCTACCTTCAGACAGTGCTATTTCTTTGGACAGTGTGTGCTTACAGAGTCTGTGCATGAACTGAAATTCTTTCCATGTGACATTTATGTGGTTTTCAACTAGGTATTTGCTATAGTCACTCAACTCAAAGGTTTTCACTATCTGAGGCTCCTGCTTCTTTATCACAGGAGTTGCACTATCTCCTCAAAGAGAATATAAGTTGCTTTTATGCCTGTCTGAGTTGGTTGCTTCTTAACTTCCCAGCATACAGTTTTCCTTGCTTGGAATTCTTCAACAATCGGAATTCAATTTCTATGAATTGAATTCTTAGATTGACTATTCTTCCTACCACATATAACAATACTACACATAAATTGTTACCTCCACACACTCAGAAGATCAGAGGTAAATCAGCATTTAGTATCAATTACACCCCAGAACCTATTTAGCAATTCTGCATATACTCTTCCTCTCTGAGGTTTTAATGGGTATATAAACTCATTAACCAACATATGCCATGTACTATCTTAGATAATAGGAAACGAGAGAGTTCAAGACCTTTCCTTCATCAAGTTTACATTCTTTCCAGGCAAAACAGAAGCGATCAGTCAAGTAAGGAATATATTTCATTTAATGATAAATTTTGTGAGGAAAATTAAATAGAACTGTAGGATAGAGAGTTATAGAAGTTACTGCTTTAATTTCTCCAAGGTCTTGCCTATTATAATTTAGGACTTAAATCATGAGAAAGAGGCAGTCACATGTGGATATTTGAGGGTGGGAGGGAGAACATCCCAGGAAGAGGAAGAGCATGTGCAAAGGTCATGAGACCAGAATAAGCTTGGCATACTTGTATGACACAAAGGTCAATATGTTTGGAGCAGACTGTAAAAAAGGGAGAGTGGACTTAGGTAAGGTCTGAAGAACAGGCTGTGCCAATTCAAGTAGCGACTTGTACCTTATTTTATTTGTTGGGAAAAGTCATTCAGAATTTAAAGAAGGGACTGTTGTGTGTTGAACTGTGTTAACCCAAAACATATGTTGAAATCCTAACTGTAGAAACCTATATATATTTGGGAATAGGGTCTTTGCAGATATTACCAAATTGAGGTCATACTGGATTAGCATAGACTGCCAAATCCAATTACTGGGGTCTTTAAAATGAGAGACAGATACTCACAGGTAGGAAGGCCATGTGACAATGGAGGCAGAGACTGGAGTGATGTGTCTACAAGCCAAGGAATGCCAAAAATTGCTGATAACCACAAGAAGCTAGAAAGAGGCAAGGAAGGATCATCCCCTAAAGATTTCAGAGACCGCGTGGCCCGGCTAACACCCTGATTTTGGACTTCTGTCTTCCAGAACTGTGAGAATAAATTTCAGTTGTTTTAATCCACCCAGTTTGTAGCAATTTGTTGCTGCAGTCTGAGGAAACTAATACAGGTACTAATAAGATAATATACATTATTTAAAAATTCTCCTTGACTACCACGTGAAGAAAAGACTATAATAGAACAATTTTTAAAAAAAAAAAGATACTGATTAGGTTGGAGACTAATGCAGTAGTTCAGACAAAAATTGATACTAGCTTAGACTAGAGTTTTAATAAAGGTAATGGTGAGAAATCATCAGATTTGTATAAAATTTGGACATAATAGCAATAGGAGCTACTAATATATTGGATGTGGTCAGTGAGTAAATATGAAATCAAAGGTCACTCCCAGGTTTGCTCAGAGAATAGAGGTGCATTGTGTTACCATTAACTGAGATGGGAAAGGCTAGAATAGCAAGTTTAAGAACTTGTTAGGAGGACACTATCCTTTTGGGATACTTTAAGTTTGAGATGCACATAAAATATCCCTGTTAATGTGATAAATTAGGATAGTAGACTTCTAATGATCCCTGCCTCTTGTTATTCATTACTTTGTATAACCTCCTCCCTTTGAATGTGGGATGAAGCTAGCAACTTGCTAATAAGGCCAAAATGATAGGATGTCACATCTGAGATTAAGTTACAAAAAATGATTTCTGATTTGCTAAGCCAGCTGCCATACTATGAGCTACTCTATGGAAAAGGCCATGTGTCAAGACATTGAGGGTGACCTCTGGCCAACAGCTACAGGAAAACTTGGTCTAACAACTGTTGGAACTGAATCCTGCCAACAATCACTGAGTGAGCCTGGAAGCCTCAATTACACCTTGAGATTACCACTGCCCCAGCCAACACCTTAATTACAGCCTTGTGAGACACCCAGAGCCAAAAGACCCAGCTAAGCCATGCCCAGAATCCAACCCCTAGAAAACATGAGATAATGTTACATTTTAAGACATTAAGTTCTGGGTAATTGTTTTATGTAGCAATAGATAACTAATACAGATGGGACAGATGTGGGAGAAATCAGCTTCGGATATATATTTAAGAGTTATCAACATGTTGATTTTAAAGAAAGTAGATGTGGTCACCTATGGAGGGGAAATAGAGAAGAGAGTTCACAAGTGAGGCCTTGAACTACAACTTAATGAGGCCAAACAGTAAAATAGGAATCAGCAAAGTAAACTAGAAATTAGTGACATAAGAGAAAAACCAGAAGAAACTGTTTTGAGATGATGTTATGGCCAACTGGGTCAAATTATGTGAAGGAGTCAGGTAAAATGAGAACTGAAAATCAACAGTTGGATTTGGTAACACAACATTCATTAGTAACCTTAACAGAGCCATTTTGTGAGAAATGAAACTTCATTGGATTGGGCTGAGAATGGAAGGTAAGATGGCAAAGATACTAAATACTGAAAGCTCTTTGAGTTTTTCTGTGAAGCCAGTAGAGCCATAGCTCAAGGGAATGTTTTCCTTAAGATGTGTGAATAGAAGCTATATTTGCAGGCTCATGGGAACAATCTATATCAAGAAATAAATTGGTGATGTAGCAGAGCTGACGAATGAAGGAGCAGTCTTTGAAAGAGTTTTGAAAACATAAATGTTGGGGTTGGCTTTAGATAGTAGCAGACAGATTTCATCTACTCTAAGTGGAGGGAAAAGTAGGCTGGTAAATTTAGGGACAAAAATGTGAGCTTGTTTTACTCTAATGCATCATTTAAAGAAAAAGAAAATAAATTAAGTAGGAGGAAAGGTAAGCTGAGTGTATCGCAGCTAATGTGAAAGGTGTGGAAAGAGAAGTAGGAAGTTTAAAGATAAAGGAGAATGGACAAAATATCTCAGAGCATGGTAAGGTCACTGTCCTAGAGAAGAAGGATTATATAACACTGTTGTATATCCACTGGGGATACGTGATCATAAAGATAAAGTCAGCAAGGTAGTATGATTTACCTTGGCAATGCTCAACAACTTGGACAAAGGCAGGAAGCAGGTGGGTAGTTAGATTTAACTCAGTTTGGAGTTGTTTCCAAGTGGGTATAATAGAAAAATAGAGAGACGACAGTTTTAAGAGCTTAGCAGGTTTTAATAGTGTTGGACCATGAAACTGCACCAATAATTGTTCATGTATATGATGTCCACGCCAGAGCCATATTTTTCTCTAATAGTTTAGATCTGCCAATATAATGTCATGCTAATTGAAAGCTAACTTGTTCAAGCAGTCCCATAGAATGGTTTCATGATCGTGATTAAGAAGCAGACACACATAATTTGACAGATTGAAAAGATCCAGCTCCCTTTAGCTGCCTGTGTTTTAACTCCCTAGGTAATATATCCAATGTTTGCACTTAAGAAAAATGCTTTCAGGCATGATGGGGGTCTAAGTACTCTCCTACTGCCTGCCTGGAAGCTAGTGTACTATTCTCTCTCTGTTAATTTCAATGTGAGCTATAGGCTTGACATTGCAATTTAACAGGATTCACAACTTGTTCTTAGAAAAAATAGGGACAAATTTAAACTCCAGTAGATATTATTGCAATCATGCCAGAAGAAATCCTAATTTTGAGAAACCTACGAGCTTCAAGGAAAATAGATCCAAAATAGTTTCTCAATCATCAATATCATGCAGAGAACCATGTCATCAACTATTTACTAGACAAAACATGTACCTGAAATGTTGTATAGGGTGACATGATGAAAAACCACACTGATATTGTCATCCCAAATAGCAGGATCTCATCTTCTCTACCGAGGGCATTTCTCAATAGACTCTACCATCCCTCTGTTTTCCATCTAATAATGAAATACTTGGAGCCAAAGGGGTAGAAAGCCCTCTTAATCCGTAGTTGTCAGTGTTACTAAAACCATTGCTTTTTTTTTCACCTAGTATTTACCATTTATCTTCAGTCACAGTTCTTCCTAAAAGCTAAACTATGTGTCCTAAGCAATATTCAACCCATGAGAATGGTACCAGCCATCGACCTACATTAATCTGATTATTTTAAAATGGTATATATATTAACTATTGCTCTTTAAACCTTATTTATCTAACAGGAAAGCCATTCAAAACATCAAATCTGAATAGGAATGTTTAAAGGTGCCTTTGGAAGGCATTTCCCAAGATTATTCTATTAGCACAGGCCCCGCCTTTGCTCCTAAAAGTTCCTCCATTAAAAAATGGCAAGTTTGGGAGAATTCCAAATATTCTGTACTATAATATGCGTGCTTTGTTCTATCCCATTCTTGTTTTTCAGGCCACTTTACTTAAAAATGTAATTCATGGTGACTGACACTCCCACTGAAATTTGTCTGCAACTAATATATTCTAGCAGCTACTATCATGCATTCCTTCTATTTGCTCACTTGGACTTTCTCCCTTAAAGACACTGCTTGTTAGAAATATGCTGGTTTGACTCTTTTCCTGCCAAAAGCTGCAGATTCTAATTAAATAACTCACAGAAAAGCAGTCATAACAAAAAGCTAAATTACAAGGCCTTGGGAATGCAATTTTTTTTTCCAAGTGGAGAAGGACAGTGGAGATGGCATAAACTTCCACTGGCCTCTAGGAAGAGACAGAGTGACATAATGAAAAGCCTGCTGCCCTTTGTGTCCTAATCCTGGGCTTGAATCCGAGCTATGTTACTTCAGGGAAAATTTCATATCCTAAAACTGATTTTCTTTACAAAAGTAGGCAATATAATAATGACCTTGCCTATCTCGAAACATTCTGTACTGTACAATATTACCCTTATTTCCTCTGTGCCTATCGTGCATTCCATGGAAACTGACTGAAAAATACTCTTTTGTATATGCATCATTTCTCTGAATACTTCCATTGATCCCACTCATGCCAACCCATTTTTTAACAGACATGAGATGGTTTATCAACATCATATTGTAAATGAAGAAACTGAGGTTAGATAATTTATAATTAGAGGATTTCCAAAAATGAGCAGATATTATATAACAGGATTGCTTTAACATGTCAATTTAATCCATCATTCACAAGTCGTCAGCTTTCATACATCAACAACACTGCTTCCTACCTAAATGTTGATAGCTGGAGGTTTTTAAAAAGCAGGACCACATTGTCTAAATCACTATACAAGGAAGTGGCATATTTCTTAGAGCTAGAAAGCATTATCTAAATTTCTTTGCATATGTTCATACATATAAGCAAGAATGCATTTAAAACCCACCATAAATGTTGAAAGGGTAGCATTTTAAGTCTAGAAAAAAGATCATCCTTCAGTTGTGCTCAGTAATAATGTTTTGTCTGGAACAGCAACATGTTTTTCCAAAAGTCCAATCACAACTCTATTATTTCAATTAAAATAATTGATTCACCACCAGAGGCTGATGAGGCATGAGCTTGAGGACCCTTAAACTACAAAGGCCTCTTTTAAAGTCTTGTATAGAAAGTCCTCATTTAGTGTTGTCAATGGGTTCATGAAATTGTGGTGAAACAACATAAAACAAAACCACTTTTACCACAGGCTAATTGATATAAACAAGTTATGGTCCTGTGGCATCTCACCAATGTTATAATATAATGATGTTGAACAAAACGATGTTATTTGAGGACCTGCTGTACTTAATTTTGAAGTTGTCATTTTGCATCCTTTTTTCTTATAGAGTGAGGCCAAAATTGTATAAGCTTTATGGCCCATCAAATTTAGATTCTCCCTGGCTCACCATACGTACATAAATTACTCACTATCATACTCCTATACAAATTGACTAAACATTTTCACATTTCTAGAGACCTCAAAACACTGAAAATATAATTAAATATCAAGCTCTTATTCACCATTTGGTGATGACAGTCATTCTACATGAATTACCAGATGATAATTTACAGCACAGAATTTGGAAAGGAGTGTTGATGTATGGAATAACAGGAAGAGCAGTAACTTCGCAGTTAAGAAACCTAGATTCAAGTCCAGAGTGTGCCGCACCTCTCACTAACATTACGATCTTTGCAAAGTCACTTAACCTCTCTCAGCTTCAGTATCCTTATCTTTGTGATGAAAGAACTGGACGAGGGTATCACTATCATTTCTTCTTGGAACATTTAAAAGTATACAATCTAATAACATTCTTCAAAATTATATCATTTTAGACTCAATCTCATATTGTAACAAACAGATACAATGGAAAGAGGGAACTCTCTCTTCCTAAATGCTTACCTATTCTCAGGACCCTCAAACTGGGAAGTGTCTACCCGGAATAATAACTTTAGTCAGCCTGCTTCATGAACTTGAAACACAAGAAGACATACTCGCTGTGTCACATGATGCTTCATCAATGGTCATATATAGTCTCTATAAGTTACTTTATGGGGATAAGAGAGCAAAATTTCACATATAAATTATTTTCGATGTTTCCTTACTTGTTTTCGTGATAGTGATATTCAATATATACAAGGATCATTAAATAATATTTACTGATCTTAGATAGCTATCTCTAACATAGGCTATCAATTTCATCCCTTCCATACGTACATGTCATTCCTCTATTTAGAAGTAGAGTCTATTCTTCTACTCCTCTCGAATCTGGGCTGCCCTTGTGGCTCATATGATCAGTAGAATGCAACAAAAATGACATCCTATGTCCCATGTTATGTAGCAGTACATAACTAGAACATTCTCTATGTGAAACCAAACCTTTTTAGTTTCTTTTTCTAAATTTATCTATACAATATAAATACAGCAGTTGTAATTCAACTCAGATCCTGTACTGTCATTTCTTTTCACATCAGGTATAAAGAAAGGGGTCTCTGTGGTATTTCACTTCATCCTCAATGACTTCATTTAACATCACAGCATTTTTTTTTTTTTTTACTAGCTATAACACTCTTTGGATTCTTTCTTTCTTACTGACTTTTTTTTTTTTTTGTCTTTTAATATTTCTTAGGGCTACCGTCTCGGCCTCGGGTATCCAACCAACAAATGAGTATACAATCTTTATATTAAAAAAAAAAACTCTCTATAGTTAGACTGCCATATGTAATAGAGAGCCAATTCAAAACTTTATCTTAAAAGCAATATTACATTGATTAGGGATTTCAATGAATTGATGATTTGACATACAGGCTATAGTCATGCAATTCCTCATCACAGCATAAAACTGATATTGACAATCCAGAATTGAAGGAAATAGACAAACAAAACAAAGACCACTTGTTTTTCATACAATTTCTCACAAACAATTTTACTCTATATGCTGACATTAAATCAGAACAAAAGGAGCTTCCTTCACATAGCTTTTAGAATTCTTCATAAGGTTTATGACTGAGAAGTGTCGGTAGGAGCACACAGTACTAATTCTCAGTGTCATAACTGTGTTTGGAAAGAGTCAGTTCTAAAATAACTACTATCTAAGCAGCAGATGTGTTTGTAGATCAACATATTGACTTTTGTATAACACAAAATAAAGATCAAAGTGCACAAAATCAATGTAGGCAAGCTGATAGAAATCAGAATTTTGTAGAACTAGACCTGGAGTTAGAACTTCAAGTAAACTGAGTTATATTTTCATGAATATAAAATTAGAGATGATAAATAAAAATCTATATCACATGTTTAATATTTTAATAATGAACTATTTAGGGCACTCGAGAAATCAGAGCCTACTACATCTTTTAAAATACAGAAAAACTGCATCAAGGGATTTATTCAACAACATTATGATCTTCTATGTAACAGATATATTCTAGGTATGTATATTTGCATGATACTAATACTGAGCCATGCTCGTCAGTTAATTCGAAGTTACTTATAAAGAATCTAAATCCTCAGACTTCCAAAAGAGGAAGAGTTGGCCTATAATCAGTGATCATTTTTTAACTTTTTTGCATTGTATTTTAGATAAGTTCTGAGTTGTAAAGACTTTTGTAGGTCATTGCATAAAACCTATGCTTAGCTCTTGAATATATGTACACATGTGCATGCACACACGCACACACACCACATATTCTGGCAAGATCCAGATATGTATATTGCTCCTGAGTTTCTTCCATTGTATTCTCCTCCTCAGGTAATTCAACTGAGAAGACACTGAAAAGTTCATAGAATTATTCAATTAGTCATGTATTTTTCCATATCAGCCATCTCAAGTGTCACTTCAAAAAAAGTGTCAAATTGGACCATTGATAATGGTGGATTTTTATGATACAGAAAAGGCCATATTACTTACTTATTAGATGGCCGACATCAAAGATATTATTATACTAAAGTCTAAAATGGACCATTTAAAACTATTTATCCCAAAATAAATTGATTGTAAATGAAGTCTTAGTGATTGTAGGAGTAATTTCTAATTGGTTTGATTTCTAATATTCTAGAAATTACTAGTATTTTGGTCACACAGACATGCGTCCAGAGTCTTGGATTCAGTCTCTCTCCAACTCCCTTTTTTTTCTAAGTCCTTGTTTAGAAAGTTGAGTCTCTTTAGAAACCATAGCTTTCTGTAGCTCCTATTTGTTGAGAGATAGAATGCATTTTTTCCCTTGCCCCATCAGAAGGTTAATTTAGGAAAGAATTACAAAGAGTCATATATCATTAAGAACTTTCATTAAGATGATGAATCTCCAAGCATGTATTTTTCTACTGGGTACAAACATGGTGCATTAAGGTGGTGAAATCTTCCCTTCCAAAGAAATACGCAGAAACCCTTTCAAATGGGAGTTTTGCCTGCATACCAACTTGTGATTTTCTTAATAGTTTTAAAGACTTTCCTTTCAATTTTCCTCAGGTATGCCAAAAAGAAAAATTGGGAGAAAGAGAAACTAATAAACTCATCCGCATATTTTTTTCAAATTATATTTTGTGGAATCGTGAATCTCCAAAAATTTCTAGCTACTGTTCCATGGTAGTTTTCAACTGAAGACAGAGCTTATATAAAACTACCAAATCTTTACAATTTTAAGTCCACGTAAGACTACTAAAATATTCAAGTTACATCCTCATCTTCATCATAGGACTGTATATACTATTCAAAAGCAAAGAAAAATACCAGAAAGTGGTACCAATTAAGTATTGTCACCATTCACTGTGTTTTCCCATTTATTTTCTTATTTCACTGACATTATTTTTATTCTATAACTTGAATCATTGCATCAAACTTTTTAAAATTTTCTTTGTAAGGATCACTAAATCATTAATATTTGATCGATCTTACATAATTTATATATTTACAATTACTTTAATCGTATTTTGGCCCACTGCCTTTTTTGTAAGGCTCACAAGCTATAAATGGTTTCTACATTTTTAAGTAATTGAGAAAAAAGAATATTTTGTGACATGTGAAAATTATATGAAATTTAAATTTTAGTGTCCCTAAATAAAGTTGTACTGGAACACAGCCAGGCTAAGCATGACGTTCTATTTGTGAATTAAAAAGCATTTTGGTCCTTAGATACTATCTATATTTTCTTCTAGATGAACAATTTTCAGAGAAAATGCAAATCATAAAAACAGCATGTGCAACAGCTACGTGGCTGAGACAAGTAGGGTTTTTTGATGGTTCCCCCTCCCACACATATTGGATATCTGAAAATTTAAGTGACTTTCAGAAATGGCATAATCTTTAAGAGAAGGGTTTATTTATGCCATATTAGGCAAGTAAATTATTGAGGATATTGAGCAATTCCTGAAGAGCCTGTATTTGATAACTGAGGAGCATGTGGCAAATGTGAGACCTACTAGATAAATATATATATATTTTTTAACTTGACCACGTCTATGGTAGTAACTGAAAGAATAAGGTGACATTTCTGATTTTCAGCTTGACTTCAGATAATATTATTTAGGACATGGTACTGAAAGCCATTCTTTAAATAGATACAATGATTGAGAAGTTGACAGTTTTGTGCTTCAACAGGTTAGATCTTGACAAGAGTACATTTCTCTATTCATGTCAATCCATAAATCTATCAGAAAACAAAATTGATATAAATTATAATCCTTACTCTTCCATCTATAGAATAGTTCAGAGAATATAGCAGCCACTCAAAACAACACAAAACCAACAATTTCCCTGACCCTCACCATGTCCCCTCTTTCCCACCAAAATGAGGTATTTTATTTCCCTCAGTAACAAACTTCAAATTTCAACGATAGTCTCTCCAGCTCTTAAAATATATACTCCTTTCTCAAAAATCCTCCTGTTCCTTATTTTTTAAATCTAGTTCATAAAACAATCCCCCCAATTGCTCCCTCCCTCCCCTGGCCCTCCACCTAGCTATCATATTAATGCTAACTGCATTCCCTCTGCCATGCTCCCCATCCTCGTGACCATCCATCAGCTACTAATTTGCACTTCTTTAACTCTTCACCCCATTCTCCCAGCCCCTCAATCCCTCTCCCCTCTGTCTGTCACCAAATTTGTCCACTATATTTGTGAGTCTGTTTTTGATTAGTTTCTTCTTTTTGTTCCTTAGATTCCACATATAAGTGAAATCATATGGTATTTATCTATATCTGTCTGACTTATTTCACTCTGCATGATAACCTCTAGGTCTTTATTAATCAGTGCAAAAGTTCACTTTTAAAACTCTGGAGTTGCCTTTTTTTTCTTTCTGGAGGTAATCTAGTGTCCAGTGGTTACTGAACTATGGATTCATCCTATCTGTGTTTGAATCCACTAGCAAATGGTGTGATCTGCTGAAGTCCACTCATCTATAAAAAGGAGATAAGAATACAACCTACCTCATAGGGTTGTTGTGAAGAATAGTTTCTGGTACTTGGTAAATACTCAATATATGTTAACTGTTGTTAGCATTTATTATTTTCTAAGAAATCATAAAAAGTCTTCCTGAAATCAAATCACTCATACAATTTACTCATATCATCTAAGAAAGAAAACTCTATGTTCCTTGTTTTTACACAAGGAGTTGATCCATTTTCTTTCAGTAGAGGCTTTCTTCTTCCCACATTCACCTCTTAACATATGATCAATCTAACTGCATAGCTCTATCTGGCAGGGAGCCCTAACACAGTATCATACCATAAAGATAGAATGAACTTCCCTTATTTGGATGATTGTCAAAGGTTTATTTGGAGCTCAGGATGGGAGATGAAGAGGTAGACTGGAGTAGAGGAGAAAATGTTTTCTTCTTTGTCTCATCTTAAAGAAAAACTTTGTCATTTATGTCATTTTGTTTATTTCAGCTTTATTGAACTATGTGCTTTGTTAAAACATCTAATACTTAGAAGAATAAACCGAAAATTATCATGCCTTACTTTGAAAGGAAATCGGTCCTTGCCTTTACTACTTTAGTATTTTAAAGTATCAAATAAAATGAATTATTCATTATGTACTTTGAATGAATTGAATATTCTGCTAAAGTTCACCTTATCTCCAAAAATAATTACCCTAACAGAGTCATCTACAAATGAGAAGGATACCCCAGTGTTGTACTCTAAATGTTAAGATTTTACTATGGGTCCTACACAGAATTTGATAGAAGGACAAACTAACTTACCAACTAGAGAGAGTGGCTACTAAAGGCTACTTTAGAATGGACTGATGTATGCAAGGATTTTCATAATGTAACTGATATGCACGTGATTGAAGCATCAATGCTTTACACTGTCAAATAATTACCTTTCTAAAGTTTATTACAGTTTTAGAAAAAAATTATAGTGGAACGAAATTTGACTTTGGAAATTAAAAAAAAAATTATGTTAAAATTTCCAACACACTAGATGTATCTTGATAAACCTGAGCTAAATTTAGGTGCATTAATATAATACATCAAAGAACAGATATTTTTCTAGATTTTTTAAATCATCCTAATGTAACACCATAAGATGCTGGAGTATTTCTGAGGATCTGACTTCTATAAAAAATAAGTCAGCTTTGTTGATATCATGATTCTAGGCTGCCAGGTAAGAATTAGCAATTTTATTTTCCATTTATTTAGAGAAGTTGTGATGTAATGGCAGTCTCACTGCTATATTTCATAAAAAGGAAATGTAACTGGCAAACTTTGTATTTGTTAATTATATTAACTAGTTCTTTTTATTTCTATTAAGTAGATATTTTTCATACTAACTTTAGAGAGCTTCTGCCCTGAATAGGAAAGGATGGAGTGAAATGTGCTTTTATATACCCTCTAGTGAGACTATAAATTGGTATAAATTATCTGATAATGATGATTTAACAATATAGCAGAGTTGCAGGGTAGGCTTTAAAGTTGGTGTGGAAGGTGAAAATCAGGCATACTCAAAATTATCCTTGAGAAACCATTTAAATTATCAAAAAAATACAAAATACAGACTTGATAAGTAGAAGTCAGCCAGGTTTTCCTCTAGCATTGAACAGATTGCTGTTTCTTTTGGTGGTGTACTAGATAAAGTGGTTGGCATGTGTTTAGGATCCACGTTGTATAAAAAAAGAAAATCTAACTTTAATCACTACAATGAAACTTAGCTAGGCACAATCTCATACTAGGAGAGGCATGCCAACAATGAGAACTGAAATAACACAGGACCAGAGGATCCTAGCTCATGCTGCTCCCTTTCAGGTGTAAGGTCATTCACTTTAAGTGCAACCAGCTATTGAACTAGACTTTACTCTTCTCACTCTTTATCTCTTGCTCACTCTCTCCACTATTGCTTTCTTGATTTCTCATTTCTAATTATTCTAGATTAGATATAGATGAATTTGTATAAATTAAGTGCATGAAAGATATGATTTCAATTTATGTATTAAAAACCTTACTGTGACAATCATTGCTTTTGTCTGTCCAATAGCCTTCCACTCTCTTTTTGTCATAACAGACCCTCATAGTTCATCCATGAATTAATACAATTTGGGTTATTTATTATATACCCCTGGCCACATAATTGGTCCAGGAATAAGAAAGTGACCCAAATGTCCAACAGAGGTCTTCCCTGGAATTCCTCTGATTAGAGTTAGAAGGATGGGTCTTTTCTTCCCTTAATATGAAGACATGAGGATGCTGGACTGGACTTATTTGTATCCATGTTACCTGCCAAACCAGGAAAAGCTTGTCTATGAATTTGAAGCTGGCATGACAAATTGAATCCAAAAAGAATGACTATTGATGATGCTGAGGTCTGTTGTTTCTGTAATTCCTGAGGCCTCTTTCACGTGTTTTTCCTCTGCTTTAGTTATATGAACCAATCTGTACTCAATGTTTTTGAAATCTAGTTCAAGTTGAGTTTCAGAAAACTCAACCAGAAATCTGACTGATACACTAATATTCTATAGAATCAAAAAACAATTTGAAGACTATTCTGAGACCGAAAAAATCCCAGGATAGTGGAAAACAAGGAAAAAAGTAGATGGGATGCAAAGCATATGTGTGTGTGTGTGTGTGTGTGTGCGCACGCATGTGTATGTGTATGTGCATGTGTCTAGAAGAGACTGTATCAAGTTTAAACAGTGGTTATCGGTGAGGAGTAAAATTACAGATAACTCTTTTTCTTCTTTGTATTAATCATCTTCCGAATGTTATGTGGTCTTTTGTATTTCTTTTGTCTTGTTCCTTGTGATTGTGTGCATGTGTGTTATGAAATTCTCCATTCATGCCCTTTTATTTCTATTCTAAGTTTTTCATGCTGATTTGTAAAAGTTCATCATATAATTATGATATTAAATATTTGTCACTTTTCACTCAAATAATATTTCCATTTAGTCATTATTTTATTTTATGTTCGTAAGTTTTTATTATGCTGTTTTCACTGTCTTCCATCATTTATAACATTCTCTTCTATTCATAAATCAGCAATTGATAACTAAATATTTTTAAAATTTTGTTATATTTTAATTCTTTATATTAAAATTTTTAAGACATTTGGAATTCATCATGATAGATACTAATCATAAGTGACTATTTTTTAGGTGTTACAATGTGTTAAGAACTGTGCTAAGCCATTTACATATATTTTTTCATCTATTTTGTCTTCTAATTAAGGGTTAGCACTATTATTAGACTCATTTTATAGATGAGGAAACTGAGGCTTAGAGATGTAACAGGACTTGTTAGTAAGTGGCAGAGCCAGGATTCAAACTCTAGTATTACTGACTCCTACAACTACACTGTCTAGGATATGATCCAATTATCTCCTTTTTTCAGATTCACAAAACTCCTGTTATAAGTCATGAATGGAGACCTGCATTTTTCCAAGCATACTGAAGTATATTTAAACAAAAGAGAGACATTTTTATTTTTATACAATTTATGGTACTTTATAAGAATTATTTCTATAGAGTTAAACTAAAATTTCCTATATTACTTCTTTTCAGACCCATCTGTATGAGCTGATAAAGGGTGCCACCTGGGTCTTAAGAAAGCATAGGCACTCTGGTACTCGCCAACCTAAAATGAAGTTTGTTCTTTATTGGGTAGTATAATGTTCTATAGCTGAGACTTTGGGTTGGTTGATCTGCCAATTTTCAACAAGTCTTAATTTCTATTCATTTTTCTGTGATTATTTAAGGGTTGTTCTATGATCCAGTAAAAAGAAAAAAAAAAAAAGGACAATCAGAGCTAGATAATAAACCTAAGAATTTACATGGCAGTTATTCTGTAAGTTTCCAGTTATTAATCACGTCTGAGTTATATTTAGTTACACTAATATTTAATATATAAACACAGCATTTTTTGTTTAGTTTTTGACAAAATATTGAGGATCTACTGCCACAAGGCCACAACCAACATGAAGAAAAAGGCCAAATAGCATTCAGAAGAGGAGTAATATAAAAAAATTATCTGTAATTTTACCTCTTATTAATAATCACTGTTTAAATTCCTCTGATGCTTAAAAAAATGTGAAGCTGACTTTTTTCTTCATTATGACCTAAAATTTCCCATGCTGCAAGTCTACAGAGGGAGTGAGTTTTTTTAAAAAAAAACAATTTAAAAACTTTTTGTGATTTTATCTAAGTCCTAAAATCATAGAAGAGGATTTTTTAAATTTCTCGTGAAAAAGTAACATAGCTAATGAAGACAGACATAAAAGATCTAGAGGACACTTATCTTCTTAAAAAAAGGCAAAACTGCTTCCTAGGTGCAAGACGTCATGGGGTTCCCAACTTAGAGCTGCACCACCTTAGAGACGCCAAGATTTGTCAGTGATGCAGAAGGTTTTGGCCTGATATTTCCATTCTCAAGCACCCCATCAATCTTTAATCTTGTTGATCATTTCATTATGGGCTGAAAATGGTGATATTCTCTCAGGCCTTCTGCATTTATTAGCTGAAAATATTCTTCAAAAATTAGTTTTCCTTATTCTTCCAAAATTAGTTTTCCTTATTCTTCCAAAAATTACATTTCCAATGTGGGTAGTTTGAAATTCAGGTGGTACAGAAAATGCAGGTCAAATGTATTTCTTTCCCTTTGTCTCTTTTCAAAATAATGAGTCAGGTTCCTAGTAACCTCCGATGATGACTAATGAGGTTTTCTTTTTTAGTATTTTATGAACTGATGAATTTTTAAATATTTGATGTGTCCCAATTCATTGTAGTTGTTACTTTTATTGATGCTCAAATTTTCTCAACTTATGCTCTGTCCTCATTTTTAATTGAAGACAGAGAACACTGCATGCAGAGCTCCTTCCCTGCAGGAGATAATGAGGTGCTGATGAATCCATGTGATGCTTAAAAAAAAAATTCTGCCTTAGCGGATAAGGAGAAAGTAGATTTTTATACTTATGTGGTGTGAAAGGCATTACTTTTAAATTTAACCTCTCTGTTTCATAGAAAGAGGCAGGGTTAGAAAAAGAGGGCATTTGGGAATCTTATAACATCTAAGAAGAGATAAAAAGATGTTTTCAGTGGGCTCTCTTAAAATAAGTTCTCACGAGGGTTTTAATTGATAGTAAACAGCAGATACAATTTTAAAAATTATGACAAATCACCAGGGGATGAAAGCAGAACACACTTGTAACAGTCCTCATTTTAATTTATAAGAAAGCATCATCAATCTTGAACATTCCGTTTTTCCTGAGAACTTCTATCTCTAAATCACATGCTTGCTCATCAACCTTCTATTTCTTACCTGCAGAAGTTCCCCAATCTGTAGCACTTTGACAATGCTAGCTTCTTTGTTCTTCAAGAACTGTACCCCTCTGACATCTTTCAAAAGCATTTCTATTGCGTTACCTGTAATATTTTGTTCCAATTCTAATTTTATCCCCAATTTCCTGTGCTTTCTATTACCTAGAGAAAATTGCTACTAGAAGTTCATGCCTCCCTTCAAATATTTTCTTTTCCTCCGAAATCTGTTTTCATTTAATTTTTTTCAATTTCTCCTGATGACACTATCATCATCCCAGTTATCTAAACTCAGAAACATCATGCCATTTTCGTTCCCTTTGTTCTCTTTAAAGTCAACCAACCACAAACTTTTGCAATTAGCTTAGCCAGTGAGCCCCTTATATAAACCCGATCATCTCCATTATGAATCTGCGGTATACCAACCCAGGTTTTCCTGGTCTCCTGCAATAGCCTGAGTTGCTTTCATCTTTAATCTAGCTATCTCACATTAACAAAGAAGCTCCCTAAATTATATCTTCCCATTAATAATATATCAAGCATCCCATACAGTCTAGAACGTAATCACATGCAATGATGGTTACCTGGCTTTCAAACAGCTTTACATGCTTTTTTTTTTTTGTCTTCCCAATTAAATTATAAAGCATAAACTTTTCTATATGACAAAAAGAAAAAACAAATGGGTTGTTGAGGGGGAAAAGGGTGATAAAAAATAAGAAGATACAAGGAATTAGAAAAAAAGAAAAGAAAATAGTAATCTGTGTTGCATGAAATGGTAAATAAAGAATAAATTATAAATCAGTCTACTTGTGTTGAGTTTTCAGGATGAGTGAGTGGCACCTCGAGGCAAACTGGAAACAAGAGTCTCTCCTCAAGACACTGCTGGAAACCATCTCAATATATAAATAAACCTGTGATGTCTCCAAGGTGGAGACACCCCTTCAAACGGAAGTCACCACCTGCACAGCCCTGAACAGCAGACCTTTTACACTCTATGACTATTCCATCATTGCTAAGTCATGTCTGTCATTTGGGTCTCAATTTCTGAACTTGTAAAAGAGGCATAGAAATTCCTGCTCTAGTTGCTTTACTTGGTTATTGCAAAGATAGCAGTAGTCAGTGACCTGAACTAGCATGGAGTGCAGGCTGGAAAGAAATCAAGCTGTGATAGAAAGTAAAACTTTAAAAACATTTGGAACTGTGGAAACTAGGAAGTGCTGAGGTGACTGTTGTTATGTTTGTATTTTTAGTTTGTTGTGGTTTTGTGTTGTTTTATGTCAGTGGTAAAGTGATTATGAGAAAAAAATGTAAAAGCTGTAAAAGCTAAGATACATAAAGAAAAGACAAATGATAAAGAACAGTAAAATAAAGATTAGGAAAAAAAGACTAGGAAATTTTTATTGCAAATTTGTCTATTAGAAAGAAGAAAGAACTTTTCTCATGGGAAGATATGATTATATAACACTATTAGTAATTGCTAAGATTTACTAAGTATCATGAACTAGGCGCCATGCTAAATACCTTCTTTCATTTGTTCTACTCAATGATTCTATAAGATAGATGCTAATACTAGCCCATTGTGTAGATGAAAAAATTAGAAGCAGAGGCAGGATGTGAAAACAGATTTTCTAACTCTAGAGGCCCCTCTTTAACAATACCAGGCTGTATCCTAAAGAGTTGCTTCACGGGGGAGGAGTGTTACAGTTTAGCAAGAAATAAAACTGAGATCTGCTTATTAATTCAATTGGAATGAATCCAGGGTACACATATGCAGTAATTCAAATGCTAGGAAGTAAAAGGCTTGATGTAAGTTCCAATTTGGCACAAAAACAAAAACTTTTTTAGAGACTATACAGTAAGAAAAAGGGTCAAGCTTTAGGAATAAAATAGAGATACTGTGACTTTGTTTTTAAAGGTGAATGAATGAGTTACGAGCTCGGTCAGTAAAAGTTGGAGACAGTTGGACATTTGGGCTGCAGAACACAATTGTTAAGGAGAAAGATGACAAAGTGGGGAAAGTGCTAGCCATGTGCCTTCATTAAGTTACACAGAGATATTATTACTACCATATGAAAGACAGCTAAAGACTTGATACAGCTGTCACTTGCTAGGTCACTTAAGTGTAGAACACAGTTAGAAAACATGGTTTCGCATGGTCTGGAGTACAGGGACAGCACAGTGCCTCCCGATAGAGAACCACTAGTAAAAATAAAAAGTAAATGCCCAAGGACATGTCACAACAAAAGGGAGGAAGGCACAGTTGAGCCACCTTCAAGATCCAGCACGCAAGAGAAAGAAGAAAACAAGAATCATCTGTATCAATGCAATCTTGAAAGTCTCCTGGGGATGCAAGAGAAAAGAGAGAACACAGAGAGGCGTGCAGAGAGACTTACGTAAAATTTAGAGAGATGGATTTCAAGTTTTGGGGAAGATAAATGATGATTAAAAAAGAAATGGAAGTATGAAGGAAGAAGTTATACAGAAAAATACAATATATGTGAGGGGTGTATGAAGAACAGCTATCTATATACAAAAGTAGGCAGAGGGGAGTAGAAGCCTTCTCTAGGCGATGGTTCTCAAGGCGGGCGCCACCAGACCAGTAGCACTACCACCACCTGGGAACTTGATAGAAATGCAAATTGTCAGGCCCCGTCCCAGCCTTACTAAATCAGAAACTCTGGGGCTGAGGCCCTTCCATCTATGTTATAACAAACCCTCCAAGTGATTTTGATGCACATTAAAGTTTGAGAACCAGCGACCTAAAGAAGAGAAATAAAGGAGAATTCAAGAAAAGGATATTTAACTGTGTTAAATGGCAATTGTGGGTGGGGGACACATACTACAAAGAGCAAATGACCATTAAAGTTTAGAATTGCAGCCCAGTGGAGTTTGATGAAAGAGAAACCAAATTTACACAATCTTAGTACAAAAAAGAGGGCTTAATGTGATTGGGAGAAATGTCTTGCAAATGAAGGAACTATGTTCGCAACTATTTAAGAGTATCCAACTAAACTTCCTGCCCTATGGAAATGTTCTCTATCTGCACTGTCCAATGTGGTAGCTGCTAGTCACATGTGGCTATTGAGCACCTGAAATATCATTAGTTCAACTGAAGAATTGAATTTTTAATTTTATTGAATTTTAGTCAACAAAATTAAATAGTCACATGTGGCTAGTGGCTACCACATTTGACAAAGTAAATTTAAAGCTAATGTCATATGGGTGAAGGAAACATAAATAATGCCAATGTGAACTTATATTTGTGAAGATATTTAATAACATAAGATCTGCATTAGAAGATATGTAAGCATGAAAATGAATTAGGAAATAGCACATTTAAACATGTAGCTACCCTACATCCAAAGAAATATAAAAGAAGGAAGCATTTTATATTTATATATCAGTGCTTCACTAATTCTATATCTTGGGGAGCATTTCCAGTGTTGTCGCAGAGAAAGATGATAAGGCTGGAAGTAACTGGACATTATCCTACAAAATAGAATCACTTTGTAAGAATATGGGATTGGAAATTTCATATTTAGATATTTCCTATGTAATTTAATCTGCTATCAGAATTACAACAAAAACATATAGATAGGGATGGTCTTTGGAATGATTGGATAAATGTCTAGGGGGAAACAGACAAAGTAGAATGTAAAGTGGAAGCTCATGTCTTGCTAACAATTAAATGAATTTGTCAAAAATTAGTAAATTTTTCAAAAGCATGAACAGGGAATAATTCTTGTTGAACAAGAAGAAAATCTAATAAAAATATATACATATATTCAAGAGGAAGAATGAACTATTCTCCTTTCAAGATTTTAGACCATCAAGGAGCAAGTTAAAATGGCATAAGAAATATACTCAAGGGAAGGAGAATATTAAAATGCCTTCAAGAACAAAATGAATACTTCCATCCATAGAAGCATTAAATAATGAGGAGAAAAGATTTTTTAAAAATAGAGAAGAAACTGTAAGAACTGGAGTAAAAGGAGTAGAAATCAAAGAGCAAGTGAGCAGAGTATGTAGAATAAGAGTCAAGGTGATGAGCAAAGGAAGAGGTCATGTAAGAATAAAACCCTACTGACAGACTAGTTATAATGTTCAAGAAGAAAGCATCATGTTTTACAAGATTAAAAAAGACAAGTGAAGATGCTAGAGAAAAAGTTGATGATAGATGATAAGTAATAATAACTGATAATAGCTGATAAAAAAAAAGGTCTTTAGGGCTCACGCGCGCATGCGCTGCTTGTATCTTCCCTCTCCCCCGCACCCTGCCATCCCTCCCTCCCTCCCTCTCTTCCCCTCTCCCTCTCTCCCTCTCATTTAAACAATGAAACAATAACTTCACAGACAGGAAAAGATACAGAAGATAGAAGAGGAAAGATGTGGGTGAATCCGAAGGTGGCAAGGAACGAAAAGGCTTTGACATCATATGTTATCTTCATGGCTCAAAGGTGGCTGGCATAATCATGTTGCTAGTAAGATTAGAGGCCTAACTCCTGGGAGAGAAAAAGGATTACTGGCAGTTCATAGTTTTTAAAATGTACTAAGAAAGTTATTAGAAAGCAAAGATCATTGATACCATTCAACAGTGACTACAAGTTTTGAGAAAGAATGGAGATGCCCTATGAGTAGTAAAGCATGTGAGAACCAAGACGACATGGTGCTGGGATATAAAACTGAAAGCAATAAATAAACGTGACAAACAAATAGAGACTCATGGACCAGGGCTGAGGATTAGTGGTTACCAGACGGAAGGGAGGAGGGGGACGTAGATAGGGGTAAAAGGGGCCAAATATTTGGTGATGGAAGGAAATCTAACTTTGGGTGGTGAACACACAATGCAATATATACATGGCACACTGTTGAATGGTACACTTGAAACTTATTTGATTTTATTAATCAACATCACCCCAATAATTTTTAATAAAATAAAGATAACATGATGCACTACTAGAAAACAGATATTTGGAGAATGTAAGTGAAATAACAATTCCTAGCATAGGAGGAAGTTTTGGAACATATTCATTGTTTTGGTTCAACGAACACTTTTCTGTTGGACAAACAATCTTATTTTTAAGAATGTAGACAGAGTTCCACACAAGTACCTACAATATGATAACACCATATATGCAAGAGATAAGAAGGTCCATACTCATTGAATTGATTATGAAATAAATTCAACAGGCAATTATATAAGAAAAGCCACCCATGGTGGTCCCTCTCTTTACATATTATCTAGAGCAGTGATTTAAATATTTTAGGTTTGCGATCTCTGCTGCAAATATTCAACAGTAGGATGTGAAAGCAGGTACTAGCAATAAGAAAACAAATGGGTGTGATATTTCTCCAATAATTTTTATTTTTTGAAAAACAGTCAGCCAGCAGGTTTGGTCTGTGTGCCATAGTTTGCCTCTGATCAATGGACATTTTTTAAAAAAGAATAAGTTTCTGAGAGAAATGGGATATAAAGATGCCAAAGAGACAGTAGTATACACGTTAAACATAAATAAACCACTTTCTTGAAGCTATTTTATTACTCAACAATAATTTTTTCAATTACAAGAAGAATTAAGATCAGAACCAAAATAGAGAGCATACCTGAGAAATCAGAATAAAAATAAAGTGATATACAGAAAAACTGTGTCGTCTTGCTTGTTGGCAACTTAATACCATTCCTCCAGCCAGAAACTGGGGTATCTATCGCATTTTCCAGAATCTTGTATCAGATTCGCAAGCCAAGGAGAAGCTGAGTATTTATTGTAGCTTTCCTGGCAGTGGTGGGCAGAGGTGTGCACTTCTGTAGACATACAATTTTTCGCAGCCCCTG